>NC_056728.1:24243805-24271305 GCF_019279795.1 Protopterus annectens | reverse complement strand
CTCATCTGAGCCTGGTGCTTCCTATGACTTCATCCTCTGAAGGTGGGTTTTCCTTTCTCATTCACTGCAGACTGTACATGTAGCAGTACAGTTTCTTTACAGATGTCCTCATTCAGAAGCTTCCAAAACGACTCTCTGCCCTTTCTATCCCCTGAATTAGTGAATAGATTTTTACTGACACCCCTTATAAATGGCATCGGACAGCTCTTTTATTCTTCTTGTTTTTTCTTGCTACCTGATAGAGCTACTTTGTGTCACTTGCTGATTCATGTTGCAGAAGCTGGTAGAGTTTCTCTGCTTTGCATTTTACTTACATACGTAGGTACTTAAATTATTCATTCATTCGTTTATTCAGTCATTCACTGTTGACCAGATTAGTCTCACTAGGCCACTGGCCTTCTTTTCAGGGGAGATCTAAGGTGGTAGTTATACTACTAGGAGAAATTTGGCCTCAGGGAACTTCCCCTACTCTTTTCAAAAGATGCCATGGGATCTTTTATGTCCACCTAAGCTATCACTAACTTATGCAGATGGGATCTCCATTTAACATCTCATCTGAAGGGTGAGCAGCAACCCTCAATGCTGCACTGCACTGCAGTCTCAGCAATCCAATGACCTGGAGTGAGAATAGAACCCACAGCCTTCTGGTCTTCTAGCACCAAAGGTGAATGCACCACAAAGACTGCAATATTTTATATATTTATATATGTTCAATTTCATTTTACATATAAATATTTCTATTTGTTGCCACTACAACGACTCTCTTAGCCTCTATTTTAGCCAGCCTAAGACCAGCCTCCTTAGGCAGGCTTTTTCTTTTTGATTTCCTATTTCTTCATGCACTCCTTCTGATAACTTCCTGGACCTTGGCATTCCATCACCAGCTTTCTTTGTGTACCTTACTTCAACACCTAGATGAAATGCATACATATCTGTTCTATTGTCTTCATACGTGCTCTTTTGGGGGGGCTACCATTACTCTTTGGTTCCACCTTCTTCCTGAGTTGTTAGAACCCCGAGCACTTTCTTGAACTTCTGTGCTTTCATTCCAGCCAACTTCAAGGTCTTCAGCCTAGTGCCTGTTGACCTCAGAGACCTCTCTGACCACTACTTGCAGCAGTTAGTATCTACAAGTTGTTTATGCTGGGGGACAACTGCTTCATTTAAGATTAATTTGCAATATTTGATATAACTCAAATACTCTTTCCCAACTAGGAGGATGTCTACCCAAAGTTCATACTGACCACTCTTATAAGTTATCTTGTGGCTGTCTTTCTTGGCAAAACATGTGTTAGCCAGCCTTCCAGGATTACAAAAAAAACTAGTAAATGATTAAACTGAACAATGGAGAACCCTTATTAAAGACACAATAAAATTATGAAGAACCATAATTACCTTAAAAGTCATAGAACTCCTGTTCTCATGAACTCAAAGTAGAATCACAGTGAGCACAAAAGTAAGTACAAGGTTATTAGAGCAAGGCAGATTTCAGCAGTAAGCACTTCAGATGGACACAGCAAGCTTTTACTTATAAGAGATACGATGAGAAAAAAAAATGCAGAGAAAATATCAGCTAAATGTAATGATTAAGTGAATCCACCAATAAATAATTGCATAAAGATATCTCATGAGCACTTTCTTCTCAAATAGATTAGTCAAAAAAATAGTGTGAGGGCATCTAGTCAAAAACCAGCTGCCCAACACTCATCCTTCACTGGGATTGATTCCCACGTACTGAAATTCATACTCTTAAGCAACAGTGGCATTTCTACATGCTGGCTAAAAAAGAAATCCAGTCACATACTTTCAAAACATACACGCATAAATAAATTAAGTAAATAAATAAAAAACTGCACTGCACATGCCAGGGGGAGGCATTTACATATGAGTAACCCTTCTTATTTGAAGGTAGACATTGCTGTAGGCAATACATGCCAGTGAAAAGGGCTTAGCTTGTCATGACCCCTGTGAAAGTTCAGACAATAACAACAATAATGAAAGAAATGACTACAGCTTCATCTAGGCCGAAGATACAGCACAGCAATAACACATCAGCCTCGTCTGAGCAATGAACTACAAAACAAGCAACAATGGTATATTTAACCACAGAGCACACCCTACTTCTGCTCTTGGGTTTTCTTAAAGAGATGTGTGGTTTCTACAGAATGTTTCTAATCCAGCCCAAACACCTTCACACTTTCCAAGGAATTAAAAGGCAGAGCTGGAATTCTAACTTAGCAAGGGGCTGACTGACTGATATAACATCTTGTTGTAGTTGATGCTGCCACAATGTGAGCGCTATAATGTGGCACAGCAGGCAGAAACAATGGGGCTACACAGCGAACAAGTGATGACATGAGGCACAAGGCATAATGGCAGTCCGAGGCAAAGAATGGATGTTAGTGTTAGGCCCCTGCTTGTAAATGTTTCATCTCCCAAATCCCTGCTAACACTTATCAAGGGTATCAGAACTTGTCAGAGATTTGGGATGCATAGGTAGGCTTAAAAAAGCCCTTGTAGTCGTTAGCCTACTAAATACCTATGAACCTATTTACTTATAAAACAGGAAAACATTTGGAGAATATGTGAGAGATAAGATGTTCAGAGTGCATCCAAAATATTAAGAAATGTTACAAAAGCTTTTTCCATCTGCTGGATTCACTTAACCAATGTCTGATACAAAAAAACAAAAGTGGTATAGATTGCCACTCCCAATATACATTATAGCCACAATATACATTATAGCCAATTGAACAGCTAGAAATGTACCGTCATGAACAGAGATGTTAAGGGCAGCCTCTAATCATCTTCCACACATGCATTTTCTCGCAATGTTTTCACTAACAGCTAAGAAATGGAACCTAACAAAAGACTGGCAGGTTTGCTCTGCCAGCACCTCATCAGTGCCACCATTACTAGATTTAAGAGTAAAAGGAGTATATGTGGGGTGCAGCTATAATGTCATACTGCTGCCTTCTATGCCTGACAGCTCTGAGTTAAAATCCCTTAATACTAATAGCGTCTCTTTTCTTCAATGGTTATTCCAGTGCTTCAGGAAAATAGAAACCATCTGCTATGAAATCTTATCACTTGATAACTTGTACCATCTTATCTATTAAAGACCACTTCTGCTATATCAGGTTGCCTTCTTTGGGATACTCCATTTGCTTTTTTGCCTACAGTAAGACCATTTTAGTAGAAGTGTGCACAGTAAGTCTACTAAGGTACTTTCTCTGACTAAATGTTACGTTAACCCTTTTCTAGGGGTCTGAACACAAGTTCTCTTTGAGCCTCCTTACTCAGTACCTTAGATTCTTGCATGAGGTAGCCATTTAGTGGTTACTGTTTCAATTAGGAGGATGCTGGAAATGCAAGCTCTTGTGAGACCTGAACCAAACATCTTTTTTTGTGTAAGGAAAGCAGTGAGTGAGTGAGTGAGTGAGTGAGAGTGTGTGTGTGTGTGTGTGTGTGTGTGTGTGTGTGTGTGTGTGTGTGTGTGTGTGTGTGAGGACTGTCTTTCTTTCTTTCTTTTCTCTCTCTGTACTAATTGTTTCACACCCTGAAGTCATGTTAACCGTTACTCTGAATCAATACATTCAGCTGGTTTCTGTTTTACATTAGCTGTATGCTGAGGAATGGGTTTTGCAGAAGATGGATCCTAGGATACCTCTTACATACATTACCAGCACCAAAAAATCTGAACATCTTTTTGCATTTTTGCACTCTAAGACACTGGTTGTGCTAGAATGCTAACAAACTACTACCAACTGGAGAGTCAGCAGTATAGCCCTCTGTTATTATTCTTCAGGTAAACATTTTCAAGTGTGCATTAGGGATCATGGTATCACAGCAGCAGTATCATGGCATTTTCAGGTGTGCATTAGGGATCATGGTATCACAGCAGCAGTATCATGGCATTTTCAGGTGTGCATTAGGGATCATGGTATCACAGCAGTAGTATCATGGCATTTTCAGGTGTGCATTAGGGATCACTATGTTGAACAAGGAGAAGGTTACTGTTAGCTGCCTGTCGGGTGCCAGGATCCGCCACATAACACAAGTACTCAGGTCACTCCAGAACAAGTACAAATATGACTCTGTCTTTTCCATGTTGGTGTGAATGACCTGAGCTGTACCTCCCTGGACTACATGAAAAGAGACATGGAGGAGCTCTCTGATCACATAGCCCAGGCCGGTATGACCCTGACCCTGAGTAGCATCCTGCCCTCACCAAGAATGATACCACGGTATACAGAAAAAATGATCAATTTCAACAATTGGCTATGCTTCTGGTGTCATTCAAAGGGGATCCAGTGTCTGTCAGCCTGGGATGACATGCTCGACAAACCACGCTGCTTCACTAGAGACAGCTTCACCTGTCACCCTTAGGCTTTCGAATACTGGCCAAGGCTCTTGCCATCCCCATAGTGCCTTTTTTAAGCAAGGCTGAAAAGACAAACCCACCACCTTAAATAGCACAAGTAGCAAAAAACTGAGGGTAATGCTACTCAATGCCAGAAGACTAAACCTCAAAATGCACGCACTCGAGGCACTCCTCAGTATGGAGAAAATCAATATACGTGCAGTAACAGAAACCTGGTTTAAGGCTCCAGAGAGCACCCCAACACTACCAGGCTACAACTCATACCATACATTTCAGCCACAAAACCTGGACCGAAATACAAAAGGCGGGGGAGTATCCATATTTATCAAGGATACCCACACCTCCAGGTTAGTGGCACAGCACGATGCTTCAGAGATCATCCACGTGCAACTAACAATGGGCAAAACTGCTATTCAAATTATAGCTTACTACAGATCACCCACCATGTCCCAGGACCCCCACTCCACATTCCTGGAAACACTGAGAAACATAAAGGTCCTACCAAACACCCTGATATTGGGGGATTTCAATCACCCAAACATTAACTGGGAGAACTACTCAAGTACAAACTCCTTTGCCCAACATTTCCTAGAATTTATAAACTCAAACACCCTGGATCAACTGGTCAACACCCCCACCAGAGGTGACAGCATATTGGACCTGGTCATCACCAACAGGGGTGACCAGTGTTCCACACCGGAGGTCAACCCCTCGCTGGTTAGATCTGACCATAAACTAATCACTCTGGATATCCCACATTCTGCCACCATCCCGGTCAAAGAAACCACCATGAAAAACTTTTCAAAAGCAAACTTCACGTTACTTAAGACCGAGGTGGGAAGTTTCAAAGCCCCCATGCTAAAGGATAATGCTGTCCAAGCTGCAAAATCCTTTACTAATGCACTCTATGGGCACCTACAAGAATGCATGGATCATGCTATCCCAAACAAAACCAAGACTCACTCCTCCAAGAAAAGGAAACCAGTCTGGTGGACCCCTGCCATAAACAAGCTATACAATAGAAGGAGGAAACTAGTACAGAAAAAGAGTAAAATCCCAAGAACGGACGACATCCCTGATCAGTATCAGCAAGAAACTACGTTCCCTCTTAAAATCATCCAAGGCTAGCTTCGAAAGAAAAATTGCCATGGACTCCAAAGATAACCACAAGGCATTCTTTAGCTATGTCAAGAATCTAAGTGGCAATTCTCAGATCTGCTCGGAGTTAGTGCAGAATGGCAAAAAATACACTGAACCGACTGATATAGCCAACATCCTGGCAGACAGGTTCAATGCAAACTTCACCCCCAAAAGGGCCCATAACTATACCAGAAGAATGTAGTGCCCCTGAAATCACAGACACTCAGGTTAAAACAGCCCTCTCCAAAGCCAAAAACACAGCATCAATGGAACCAGACGGTGTCCCAGGCTGCGTCCTACACGAGCTGAAAGATGAACTAACCCCTCACCTAAACACACTGTTTAAACTCAGCCTCTCCACAGACTATGTGCCCACAGAGTGGCGCACAGCAACGGTTATTCCACTCCACAAAGGTGGAGCTACAACGGACCCCGGGATCTATCGCCCTATAAGCCAGACTAGCTTGGTCTGCAAAGCTATCGAGTGCATCATCATGGATCTCATTAACAGAGATATTGGAAACCTCCAAACACTGGACTCTGCTTTATTAAGGGCAGATCATGCCTCCTAAACCTGGTGGACTTCTTTGAGACAGTTACCAAGGCTATAGACAAGGGAAAGGCGGTCCACACTGCTTACCTAGACCTCGCAAAGGCCTTCAACCCCATTCCACACTCAGGTATTATAGACAAGCTCACCAGCCTGAACATAAACCCCTACGTCACAAGATGGTTGCCAACTGGCTCACGGACAGAACCCACATGGTAAGAGTTGTGGGACTCTAAACCAGTTACAAGTGGCATTCCCCAGGGTTCAGTCCTAGGACCCCTCCTGTTTGGCATATACTTCTTAGAGGTACAGGCAAGCACAGGAGGACTATGGCTGACCAAGTTCGCAGATGACTGCAAACTAGGGGTTATAATTGACTCTCTGGCTGACACAGACATCCTCCAAAAGGGTCTCACTGAGACAGATACCTGGTGTCAAAACCATGGCCTCAAGCTAAATGCCAAAAAGTGCATAGTCATCCCCTTTGGAAAAAACAAAGTACCCACAAACTACCACATAGGTGGTACCCCCTTAATATGGAAGACGTAATAAGGGATCTGGGGACCCAAGTAGATAGTAACTTCTCCTTTGATAATCACATGACAAAGTGGTTAGAAAATCCTTCTATGTGGCCCACCTAATCACAAAAGGGTTTGCATCCAGATCGAAAGAGGTCATTGGGCCCCTCTATGCATCACTCATCAGACCCATCATAGAGTACAATGCCCCATTTGGGATGTACCTTACAAGACACCTGCAACAACTGGAAAGACCACAGAAGTACCTCATCAAGAGGATCACTGGCCTCAAGCAGATGCCCTATGCAGCTCGACTGAAGAAACTCCAGCTGTACTCAGTTGCATACCACCTACTCAGAGGTGATCTCTCCCTGACATACAAGGCCATGTCCAACCTAGAATTGATGGGCATGCTCCACCTAAAGAAAGCCATATCCCCTCAAGCCACATGCTCCAGTATCTAAACCTCACCACAACAATAAATAGGACATGCTGGAGTGATAGATTCCAGTCTCAGAGACTTCCCATGCTCTGGAACAAGATTCCAGTCTACATTAGGCAGAGCTCCTTGCTAACCCTCTTCAAGAGAAACCTTGATGAGTGAAACCTTGACGAGTGGATGGGAAACAGAAAGTTTACCCCAGGGATCACTTCAATGGCTCTGCTGGACAGAGGCACAGGGAACTAATCTAAGGGGATGGTGAAAGCCAACACATTCCGACTAGGCTTATAAATGCCTTTGGGCAGATAGCCTAGTACCTACCTATGAACCTATGGTATCACAGCAGCAGTACCATGGTATTTTCAGGTGTGCATTAGGGATCATGGTATCACATCAGCAGTATCATGGCATTTTCAGGTGTGCATTAGGGATCATTGTGTCAGAACAGCAGTATCATGGCATTTTCAGGTGTGCATTAGGGATCATGGTATCAGAACAGCAGTATCATGGCATTTTCAGGTGTGCATTAGGGATCATGGTATCAGAACAGCAGTATCATGGCATTTTCAGGTGTGCATTAGGGATTATGGTGTCAGAACAGCAGTATCATGGCATTTTCAGGTGTGCATTAGGGATCATGGTAGCAGAACAGCAATATCATGGCATTTTCAGGTGTACATTAGGGATTATGGTGTCAGAACAGCAGTATCATGGCATTTTCAGGTTTACATTAGGGATCATGGTATCAGAACAGCAGTATCATGGCATTTTCAGGTGTGCATTAGGGATCATGGTATCAGAACAGCAGTATCATGTCATTTTCAGGTATGCATTAGGGATCATGGTGTCAGAGCAGCAGTATCATGGCATTTTCAGGTGTGCATTAGGGATCATGGTGTCAGAGCAGCAGTATCATGACAACATTTTTCAGACATATTTTTTGCTATGCTGCTCTATGTGGCATGACTTTGCAGTCTTCTGTCCACAAGTTCACAAAGTTGATTGGGATTCCAGGGTTAGATGTGGTCCATTGGATACTAGCTGGAGCCTCCATCCATTTCATGGATTACTTAGTAACAGATCCTATGAACCTAAGAGGACAGGGCCACTGAAAGATTATAGTATAGGTACTATGATACCAGTGGATGGCTGAAGTGCCCCTCTCTTTGCAGTCAATACCTTCTCTCTGTTCCCATGTTACATTTCCTAATCTTATGTGTCCTAGTTGCTTTTTGTGGCCTAATCCTGGTATTATGTTGATCTAATGAGAGATTCAGTATGGTCAGAATGTAACCTTGTTTTGTCTATGTTCAGCCACCATGACAGTACAATGGATGCCAGAAAAACGGTCTAAAGGAAAGTACTGGCTAATGAAGTGTTTGTTAGCTAGAACCCTCACAGTCATATTTATCATCTGTTGGCTATCACAATAGTTTAAATGGATTAGCCTAATGCCAGCAGTCCAATCTGAGATACAGGAAAATACCATGTGACAATTGCTTGTAATTAATTGAGCATCTTAATCAATGCCTTTAGTGGAGCTTCCTGCTATTTACAATACTGATGTCTATTGCTGACCATCACAGCAGCATAGTGTTTTTCTCAGAAGAGACAGTTGATGTCTCCATTTATTACTAGCCCAGTAAGTGGGAGGTATATAGACTGATCCTACTCGAATTATTAACCTTAGAATCCTCTGTATTTGGTAGTTATCCCATGAAACAGGAGGCTGGCAATGGTGGGGGAAATCTATACCTGCTTATGTAGAGTGGTGGCCAGTCACTGTTCATATGTGCCACTTGCTCATACACTGCTAGGGTACTCCGAGTGTCAGAGCTGAGTCAGCACCAAGGAAGATGTGTAGCCTACAAAGACAGTGAAGATGAGAACACCTCGGTCATTTATTGTTATGGTAAGTACCTCAACAACTGCTCTTAACCACCCTGAACAGAAGTCATGCACCTCTACCACATGCATGCATCATATATAATGGAACGCAAGCTGCTATGGATATATAGACATGCATTTTCTATATATGGATATGACTCAAAAACTGGTTGGCATTTCATACTAAAGAGTGCAATGAGATATCTGTGTGTCTCTACAAGAGACTGAAAGCACCCCTAAAAAGTGCACTGAAATATTTGTGTGCTAAAGACTAACAGCACAATCTCCTCCCTTTCTATGATTGCATGCATCATTATAATATTCACTAATCTCTAATCCAGTAAAAACTCATTTATAACTTTTTAAGGCTCACGTAGGTCCATTTTATTATATACTGTGTCTGTCCATTTTAAATTCATAGTGATGTACTTATTAACATTCTAATTATTTGACTGCTTAGAAGGTGCTTACATTTTATAGGTTTAGAGAATTTTTAATAGGCTTTTCAACATACATTTTTATACTTTAATCTTTCTATTACATTTACAACATTGTTCCTTTAAGAGAAATTTAGGAAGGATTTTCATCTAATTGCTTTATTTAATTTTTTTAAACTAGTTGGGTGTTATGAGCATCACGTGACATTTTTTTAATTTATTTAATGATTGCTAGGAGTGTTTTACTAGGTTCTGATGAAGTCCTGCGTAGAGAATGACAAAAGCGCTTAATCTATTTTGGTTTCTAATAAACTCCGAAGTTTCACTCATGTGTTGATTTGAAATGATTTTCTGCACTATACTGTTTTTGGCAGAGTTTTACTGGATTATCGGTTTGGACCTCTGCTAGGCTGGCACATTAATCTCTCCCAACTCCTTTCAACACTTCCAGTTGTGCTGCATTGTATTACTCAGTGTAGAAGAAAGCTTAAAAATTAGTCCACACTCTCCATGAAAAAACATTCCCCCTGCTACTCTCTCCATGAAGTAATATCTCCCATAATTTGCACCCTAAACTACAAGTCATGAGCCCCTTCCTTTTTTCTTAATTCTTCATGAGTCTTCATTCTAACCTATATATTTCCAAATTATACCTCTCCTTCATTTTTCTAGACTGTACATTATACCCTCATCAGTGTGCCACTGCATTATATCTCACCCGTTTTTCTCATCAGTGTAGCTGTTCCACTCTGAACTCACCTTATCATTCTACTAGCTCTGCTGACATGCAGCCAATGGAAAAGGACAGAGTACTCCAACTGTAGCTTTGTCAGAGGTGTTTATTTTATTTACTCTTATTTATTAGGAATGCCCCACTAAGATAAAGCCATACATCTCAACCTCTTAGTGCAAGAAATCTGGACTAAACTTGACAAAATGGGGGGGGGGGGGGCAAAGGCCCCAAAATAGGGGCAGATTTTAAATATTGCTCTTATAAACTTAGAAAATTGGTAGAGTAAAACGGTTTGTGTTAGCATACATTTTCTGAAGGATTTGAAGTCTGAAACTCAAATGTATGTCATTATTTAGTGATGCCTATCTTCAGATCACCCCAGTGATTTGTCACAAAACAAGTTTTATGAGTAATAAACCAAAAATATGAGGCAAAACTCTGGGCATTCTGCAAAAATCTGGACAGTTGAGAGGTATGGAAGCCCATTGTGAGGAAATGCAGAAAGCTCCACTGTATAGTGAAAAAAGATTGAAAAATAAACAATACTGGGTTGAACATAGTTTGCTGTAACAAACACTATAGAATATAACATAGGCTGATGACACAAGAGGTGCAGTTAGGATACATTATCACTAACAACTACCAACATAGAAATAATTGTTAGTCACCAAAGCAGATACACTGAAAACCAATAACAGATCACGTCTCCCTATGCTTTCTGGGCCATCATCACTTCAATCCCACTGTTATTTCCTTTCCTGCCATTAGTCACATGGCTGCTGTGCCACACAGCATCCACTGAAGCAGGTGGCACAGTTCTTTGCCTTGAATGCATGCTGGCAAACACAGGTGCATCATTCCTGCTACAAGGTCAAGCATTGTTTGGTAGTCCTGTCCATGTGCCTGGCCCAGTCTAACCTGCTACAGTCATTCTACTTTCCAAAGGAACCACCAGCACAGGCGATCCAACAAACTCCTCCTGCCAGGATAAGTGAACCAGCATTGGGATCTCACTCCCAATCTACCTGACTTGGTCTCTTTCATTGCTTGGGCCACTAATCAGTCTTGGGCTGTCTAGGCAGTGGTCAGTGTTTTACCTCTGCACCACACAGCAAGCCAGGATTTTTTAAACTTCACTGACTCTTTTTACATTAAGACATGATTTGATGAACCTGTTAAATCTAATGGGCTCAAATTCATAGTTTTTTTTTTTTTTTTTTTTTTTACTCGGGCCAAGCCCCCACAAGTCCTCCATGCAGGGGCATTACTTTTTGCATTACCCTAAGCTAATATAACCAACTCCAACTTTGCAGGACTCCAGGATAGGTTACAGAACTTATCAATCTGAACTGAACAACTTATTGGATCATGTTTCATTGAAAAGTGATGATCATATTTCATTGAAACGTGATATGATCTACTTAGGTAATATTGAATAACATCAGCAAAGCAGGCAAACTTGCAATAACATGAATAGTTTGTAAAATTCAAGGCTATTAAATGGATATTCAGCATTGTGACGTTTAACAATGGTGAGAGGCTACCTTCTGTGAATAAGTAAAGTGATTAGCAGAGTACCACAGAAGTCAGACCTGGCTCCAATATTGTTCATTGTTTTCAGACATATTTAAAGGAACAAAGAACAGGATCAAATGTTTTGCAGGTGACAAAGGCAGAAGCAACACTGAAGAATGGTGGGGGGATGTGAAAAGTCAAAGAAAGGACTTATAAAGGCTGTCCAAGTGGACAGAAAGATGTAATTTATGGCCCAATGTAGGCAATGGCAATGTACAGCACAACAGACACGACAGACCCTTGTGTGAATTTTCCACTGGGTGTCTACTGGTGGAGCGTAACTGAAGATAGCTGATCTGGGAATGGACTTGGGGTGCTGTTTTACTGTTTTTAATGGATAAACTCGTGAAGCAAAGAAGGAAAAAAAAACAATGCTTACACTCTGCAGAGCCCTGGTCAGGCCACATCCTAAGTGCTGCAAGCAATTCTAGCAGCCAGACAAGCAGAGGAATACCAGGGTGCTAGAAGGAACCCAGAAGAAAAGCACCAGGTTCATGTACAATGTGTACAATGTGGAAGGGGAATGGTATGATGGTGCTGTCATTCTTCTCAGCAGAGACTAGTAGAGACAGAGGGACAGGCTACATCTGCACAGGACCATGTTTGTGAGATGTGAAGGGGTCATCCTGAACAAGAAGCACAGGGGTGAAGAGGATGGTGCAGGCAGCAGATTGTAGGAACCAACTGTTCATTGGATCCATGAAAGTATTTAATTGTGGAAAGTGTATGGACTCATGGAAGGCTTACCAAAATTGGTGGTGGAGAGGAAATCCACAGAGACATTCAAGAATGTGTAGGACACTTGGAGAAAGTTGAAGAAACAAGGAAGAAGGGAGAGGACACTGAAACAGCAGACTACACAGGCCATTTGTCTCATGCCATCAGAAAAATACAAATAGAATGTACTGGCAAGAGTGAATAAAGATGCTAATTAAATTATAGAACTGGCTGTTTTTCACTTACTCAGCACTCAGCTGTTTGCATCTCATCTGCTCACAGCTGACTAGTCTTCTATCCATTCTAGTAAAAGCTGACTAAATGCACAAATCAGTTCTGTAACCCTACTTCCTCTGATCATGTGCAACCTTAGAGGCAGTATATTTATAAAGCCTGGGATGTGAGGACTTGCCTTCACATTGTGCGCCCCACACAAACAATTATGCTTAGCTTTATAGCCATAGCATGAACTAGGGTCAGGTCACATTCAAATTAGCATGTCAAGGTCTTGGTGGTAGAAGTCAATGTATAAAACCTACTAGAGAGTTCAAACTATGTAGCACTTGGTTTTCATAAGCCTTGTGAAGGATATTCAGACTTTATGTGAACTGGATCTTGTGAAAATAGCAAAGCTGAATTCAAAAAGCCATGATAAATAAGGTCCTCCAAGACTCTTATTCACAAATGGTAAACCTGACAGAAGCTAGCTTGAAAATTAACAATACTCATCTAAAGCTGTTATTTAAGGAAGCAAAGGCAACTATCCAGGGCTCATAAAACAACCTTTCACTTATTTGAAACTGTCTGAAGAGCACTAATACAAGGGGGGGGGGGGGGGGAGCACATTCCAGCAGATGCTTATGTGGAACTGCATAAATATGGTGATATTTCAGAACACCTTAACACTGCAAGACTGGAACAAACAAATAATCATGTCAGTACTTGTATCATATTATCAAAGTTGAAATAATACAACTAGTAATCACAATAGATTACAAAAATATATACACAGGATAAGGCATCAAGTACCATATCATTATAAAACAAGCAGTTAAATCATGCTGATTAACAGATCTAAGAATGTTACTGTGTTATTTAAGCTTAAGAAAATATATGGCATTCAAAATGTCTGTAACATATAACAAAAGCTGGCAGGATATTCTGAAAAATATCTAGAAAGAGGGAGTTACTCAAGGCAAACTAATAAATGAAAAAAACATGAGTTACACAGAATTGTTTGACACAGAAGCAGCAATGCAAGACATAATGTTCAACAACTGAATTTTCACAAACATTATCAGTCCTGGATGCAAGCAAGAAAAGGCTTGCCGGTGAAGCAATGACAATACAAAGCTACTGCTTGAAGGAAGGAATCCCCACCCCAGCATGCATCCAACAGTCCAAAACCAAAGCTTTGCAAAGTCAACCAGTGAACAAAAACAAGGTACTAAAAGGCTAGATATAGCTCCACAGTAGTTCAGAAGTAATTACAAAACAGTTTGGGACAGATGTTGACAAGTAATCTCAGCAGGGCCAATGAGTCCAAGCCATGAAAATGTATTTAGTGAAAAAAAAAATCAGTTAAATATTATGCCTGTCCATATGTCAATATTCAGTTAACTCAACAAGACTGAGTACAGTGATCCCAGGCAGGAAAAATGCTCAGAGTCACGAAATATGGCACTTCAGGTTACATTTCCTACTAAATAAAAGAGCACATATTAATAAATGCAAAGCAACTATGGGTAAATGTTAACACAAGCAAACCGTATCACAAACTAAATACCATTTAGGTTCAAGAACATCACTTTGTTCAATACACCTCCAACAGCTTTGGCTATATGTGCCTTCACAGAAAGTAGCACATATTCCATTACCATTTATATAAATGCATTTAAAACAAGAAAATCCTGCCCCTAATTTAAAAAAAACAACCAATCACACCCCAAAATATACATAATTTAAAAAATGAATGGCATTAATAAATCAAAAGTACACATTATGAGTTCCAGTATAGTTGACTATGAGATGTCACAGTAATACATTGTACTATATAACATTTCTTACATCTTAAAACCTGTTTGACATTACCATCTATTCTTTCTGTGTTATTATATTTTGAAAGCTACATAAGCCTTTATATTATTAAATTGTGTACCGTAAGACTTATAAAAATATTCTGTTAATGTGTTTACATTTTTTATTTTTGATATTCCAAAAATGCTCTGTCAATCTGTCTGCAAATTTTCTTTGAGGCTTTTTTAATTTTTTTTTTTGCATGGATAATGTATGATATATACATTCTTTCTTTCATAAAAAATGTGTATATTGTACAAATTGTTTTTTATTTCACATCAAGGCAGAAGTAGACATGTCCTATGTGTGTGTGTGTGTGTGTGTGTGTGTGTGTGTGTGTGTGTGTGTGTGTGTGTATACACAAATGTACTTTATTAATAGGGTGTTTACAATGTCTATGAACCAGCCTCATGAATGGGTACATTAAAAAATGTGAAATGTTGTCTCTTAAGTCAAAACCCTAACATAAGAGACCAGCTAGCTTTAACTAAAGATTTTGTGCATACATTATACTGTATCACAAAAACACATTTTCATTAAATCCTCCTTTCACACTGTTATTAGTACACATCACTTTATGTTCTTCCATATTAGTGTGTTATTCAGGACTATATTAAGTTATCGAATTTTTACAACTTTGAATATATATGGTCGAACCCATATGTTCGAAGTTGTAAAACTTCAAAAACATTAGAAAAAAAAGAAAACACTTACCTGATGGTTGTAAGCCCCCCTGCACCCCCAACAAGGGGGGTGGCACCCCCCCACTCTTTAAATATACCAACTCTAAGACCGTACTACAATGCAGTACAATGTGGAAAGGGAAGATGTAAATTATTTATAAAAATAGTTATAAAAGAGGGTATACTGACATAATGGTTTAGAAAGCTTGCAGAAGAACTAGTTCTGACCTTATTATTAAGGAACAACACACTGATATGGAAAATCGTAAAGGGATGAATAACAATAAGAAATGAGTACTTAACTAGTTTTCTTAAATGCACTATACTGTACATACAAAAGCTTTAGTTAAAGACAATTGGTTTACAATATGTCAGGAGTTTGACTTGAGACTTTATTCCACACTTTCTAAACACACCCTATTTCTAAGGTAGGTTTACAAAAGATAATTTTTAAAAGTGGTTCACAGACATTTTAAATGTCCTGTTAATGAAGTAAATTTTTGGAGACACATTGGACATGTCCACAGCTGTGGATATTGCAGTATGTGTGCCTTGATGGTATATTCAGGTGAAATAAAAACTAAAAGTTGTAAGATTAATTTGTATAACAATATAAATGTTTGTAAAAGTAAGAATGCAGTATAGGCCATACAATATCCATCTAAAGTGAATGCTTACTTTCCCAGTGCTGTACTGTACTGGTCCCCTGAGCAGAACCTGTACTAACACTCAAAAGAACCTAAGTTTTGTCCTGTCACGTGTATATCATTCCCTGGTGTATCCTGCCTTGAGATTTTCTGAATTTCCTGACTGTTGACATCCATTAGCTGCTGTTAACTGATCTGTCCACTAGTTGACAGCATTAACCTACTTTTACATACTTTATTATTAAGTAAATCAAACTACTGGATATTTGTCTGTCCTATTTGCTTTATTGCCCTGCCCTACCTTCTGTAGCCTCCCTTCTCCCCCTCAATCTCTCTTAGCAGAACTGCACCTTACTCCTGAGCCTTGCTGCTCTGTGCTTACTACTCACCTCACTGATTGTTCCTCGCTGACTTGCTCTTCCATTGCCTTGTTTCTGACCTGCTCCGTTTGCCCTGCGGGCTCTCTCCACTCCCCTATATTACCCCCAAATCCCACCACCCCCAGTACTCCTACATTTATTCGCCTCCTAACATCCCTCCCTCTCTCCTCTTACCAATCCTCAGCACTTTCCCTCCACTCCACCTGCCTCTACCTACCTCACCCCTTCCCTCCTAAGTCCCTTAACCTCCTCTCTATTACATCCAACAGGCCCCACCTATCATGCACTCTCCTACTACTAAAACCTTTATTTCCACATCCATCCTTATCCTTCTTCTACTTCCTCTATACCATGCCACCTCCTATACTCACTTCCATCTACACCCTCCACCACTGCCTCCCCACCTCCCCCACACAACACACTTCCACAACATCTCAGCCTCTTTAGTTCCCTCCCACGCTTCCCTCCTCTTCAAAGTAGAACTTCTCCCAATCACTACTAAATACTACAAACCCAGACCTTTTCATTACCAGACACTTCTAACAAAGTACAAACCAAAACATCTTATTCCTTATCTCACTTACCTCTGCTTAGCTGGAGACATTCACCCTAATCCAGGACCAAACTTCTCTCCTACTAACCACTTTAGCTCCCACAACAATTCCACCAATAAATACCTCAAATTCCTCACCATCAACGCCCAAAGCCTAAAAAATAAAATAACCCACTTCCATGCCTGGCTCACTCACAACTCACCTGACATTGTAGCCATTTCTGAATCCTGGCTAAAACCTCATATAAGTGACTCTGAATTCCTTCCCTCTGGATTTCAATCACGTCGATCTGACTGCCTAAGTACTCGAGATGGCAGTGTCGCACTAGTCTACTCCAACCAGCTGTCCTTTACTCCATATCCTAATCCCATCCCTTCTTTCAATAATGCTGAACTTGGAGCAGGTCTTCTAAAAATTAACAATCATAAAAGCATCTGCTTCATTTCCCTCTATATTCCTCTAGGTAACAACACCAACACCCTGGAAGACATCCTGTCCTGGGCCTCCTCAAATATTAAACTGGAAACTTACATATTGGGTGATATAAATATAGACTGGAACAAAATCAACAACCCTAACCCCACCATGTCAATCAATCTATTTAACTACACTCAACTTATTAACACCATCACTAGACCCAGGAAAACCAACCCCCAGGCTCCTTACTAGACTGGATCCTAGTATCTCATCCCAATAAAGTGATACAATCTGGTGTCATACCAGACCCATTAGGAGACCACCTCCCTGCCTTCACCCATCGAGCTTCCCTCACCCCACCACATTCCCACCAGTTTATCCACCTTCAGAACCTCTCTAACTTTAACCCTACTACTTTCTCTGATTCATTCAGGAATAGCAATTGGAACCCCCTGAAAACTCTTCCATTAGACTCAGCCGTTGACTTTTTCAATTCAACTTTCTTAAATGTCCTTAACTCCCTAGCTCCAGTAAGAACAAAAAGAGTAAAAACTAAGACCACCCCATGGCTTACCAAAGACACCAAAAAGATTATTCCACAAAGAAATAAAACCTGGAAAACTTACCTCCAAACTAAACAACCAGACATCTTACTTAAACACAAACAACTAAGAAACCTTGCCAAAAAACAAGTTATCAAAGATAAAAAGTCCTACTACATCAAAATGCAAACAAATCATGCAAAACCCCCCCAAAAATTTTGGAATTTTATCAACTCTATCCTTAGGCCAGGTACTAAAAATAATCCCTGCCCTGACACCAGCAAATCTGACCTTGATATTGCTTCACTATTCAACACCTTCTTCACCATTTCTATTGCTGAGCTAACCAAGACCTTTACCAACAACAACCCTCAACCCCACCCCAACCAAACATCCTCTCCCTCCTCTCCCCCCCTACTTTCGAACTCAAACCCATCTCCACCTACCAAATAAAGAAACTACTCTCTAAACGAAATCCTTGCTTCAATGCCCCCGACAACATTCCCTCCTCCTTCTTAAAAATAGCCTCTGATGGTATTGCTCTCTCTATTAGCATCCTGATCAATAGATCCCTACTTGAATCCTATGTACCCAAACTATGGCGCTCTGCATATATTCTTCCACTTCACAAGGGTTGCAAAAACTGTAATGTATCTAATTTCCACCTCATAGCCATCCTTTCCCCTCTCTCTAAACTCCTTGAAAAATACATCCACCTTCAGCTCTTGCCATTCCTTACCAAACATCAGCTACTCTCTCCTACCCAACACGGCTTCCACCCAGGACACAGTACCAAAACCGCCCTTCTCTCCTCCTTACATACTGTCATATTAGCCCGTGACTCCGGTAATTTAGTATCCTCAGTTCTGCTGGACTTATCTAAAGCTTTTGATACTATCTCCCACACCCACCTTCTAAATCATTTGTCTAATCTCAATCTCTCCCACAAAACTCTCTCCTGGTTCTCTAGTTATCTTTCCAACAGGTCCAAGGCTGTCAAATGGGGCCAGGGCACCTCCACCTTCCGTCCTACCCCCACTGGAGTACCCCAAGAATCCATACTTGGCCCTGTTCTATTCAACATCTTTATTAACGACTTTTACAAGGCCATACCCAATACTAAAACTGTTCAATATGCTGATGATTCTACTTTGATCTGCTGCGCCTCCAACTTAACAGATCTCCAACTACTGACACAAACAGCCTTCTCAACTACCGAAAACTGGATGCTCCAAAATCACCACTCATTAAATGCTAACAACACTAAAATCCTTCTATTCTCTCCTTCTAAGTCCTCCCCTATTGATAAAAACTCATTCCAAATAACCAGCCATAACAACTCCATTTTAGAGGTCGTTCCCTCTGCCAAACTTCTTGGTGTAACCATTGATGAACACCTAAAATTTAATACTCACGTCCAGCTAAACATAAAGAAAACCCACATAAAACTCGGACTACTTTATAGAAACAACCACTTCCTCTCTCCTGCTACCAGACTAACTCTCACCACTACTTATCCCCTTCCCTCTCTACTGTATGGCGCCCCTCTGCTTACTAATTTATCCTCCTCACTATCCTCCAAACTAGAAGTATGTTACAATAAAATCTCCAGATTTGCTACCAAAGCCAAATCTTCCTCTCATCACTGTTCCTCCCTTCACTCATTAAACTGGCTTGAACTCCATAACCAACTTGACTTTCTCCAAATCAAGACTGCCTATAGACTACTATTCCAACCTACCAAGTGCCCTGCACTTTCCAGTATCCTCCAACCATATACTCCCCATAGAACACTTAGATCTACCCACCAAAACCTAATCACCATCCACAAACCCAAGCGCCCAGCTGGTCAACTTCTGCTTTCCTTCACCTTAGCCAAAAAATGGAATGCTCTTTCCTCCATTCTTAGGACCTGTGATAACCTTGAAAACTTTAAAATTCTTCTTCATTCTCACCTTTACTCAAACAGGAAATGCAACTGTACTCTTCACCCCATACCTCTCAAGGTGTCCTCCACTTTTACTCCTGGCTAACCTCTCACCTTGCTAAGCTTGCTCATTTGTATTATGTATAAATAACTATACTGTAAAATCTAGCCTCAAGGCCATTTGCCTGTCTTTTACACCTAAACAAAATTGTAATTGTTTGTTTCTTTATGAATGCTACCTGTTTATTTGTCAGTAATGTAAAGTTTCTTAGTAATTATTCATGTAACTATGTATTGTTGGAGCTTTTCTCCCAGGGCCTGCACTGAAAACGGGCTCCCTGAGCCCAGTGGACCTCCCCAATCATCAAACTGGAATCAATAAATAAAATAAATAAATATCAATGTAAAAATGTATATTTTGGAGAAGCAAAAAGAAAATTGGCAGACATTGAGAGAACATGGTAGGAACATACAAGATTAATTTGTATAACAATATAAATGTTTTTGAAAGTAAGAATACAGTATATGCCATACAATGTCCAAGTAAAAATGTATATTTTGGCGAAGCTAAAATAAAATTTGCAGACAGATTCAGAGAACAAAAATAAAACTTTTAAACACCCATTAGTGGAACATTTTTTTTTTTTTTTTTTTTGCATTTCATGATGCACAATATGTTAAATGACTTGTATAGTTTATAAATGTACCAACACAGAATAGCTGGCGATATCTAACCAGTTTCAAGATGTAAAGAAACATGTTATATATTACAATATAGTACTATGGCACCTCATGGTCTTAATCAGGAAACATATTTGTGTTGAATTTGTTTGAATGTGATTGTTTGTTTTAAAAGTAGGGGTAGAATTTTCTTGTTTTAAATTTATTTACACTAGTAATAATATAATATTTGTAACTCTGGTGAAGGCTTGTGTAGCCAATGCATTGGTGTTTATTGGCTAAATTTTGTTAATTTTAAATAATCAACTATTGTTATTCACTTTTGTTTGCAATTTGTTGACTGGGTTAGTCTCACTAGGCCAATGGCCCCTTTTCAGGAAAGGGTCAAGGTGATATTGATACTGACTACAGGAAATTTGTCCTGGGCACCAGAGAACTTCCCCTATTCTTTTTGGTTAGTGCTGTGGAATCTTTTACATTTATCTGAGCTACCACCAACTCAGGCAAATGAGGCCTCAGTTTTACATCACTCTGGAATAAAATCCCAGTCCAGGTTAGGCAAAGTCCCACATTGACTCTCTTCAAGAGGAATCTTGATGAGTGGATGGGAGATCGTAGGTTTACCCCGGCTATCACTTCTGTGTCACTGTTAGACAGAGGCACAGTATACTAACCTCAAAAAAGGGCATAGCAAAATTAATTTAAAATGGGTGGCGAAAGCCAAATACACTCTGGCTAGGCTTATAAATGCCCTAGGGCAGATAGCCTAGTATAAACCTATGAACCTATCTGAATTAACTAACTAAAATGAGAAATGGCTTATAAACTGCAACAGCCAAGCACTGCCATCTTGCTCTTGCTGTTGCCCAGAGCTGTACTGTTAGAGAACAGAATGTCTTTTGTTTTGGAAGAATTTAGCCAATAGCCTTATTATTCAGTCTAGGCCTCTATGAACTGAAAATATGTTGCAGTTTGTTACGCTATTGCAATACTGGTTCTGTTTCTTATGTCCTAGATTGTTCACTTAGGCTGCACCCTCATGACCAAACAATACTTGCACTGTGGGTAAAATGTGAATTACCCACAAACTGCCATGGTGTATTACCTTAGTATTCAAACTGCATTCAATGTTTCTGTTAGGCCAGTATGCGGTTTTCAAAACTATGCTTTGTGCTTCTGTACAGCAAGTACAGGTTTCATCTGCAGTGATGCATTCAGAAAATTACAAACTATGTCACCAGCACAGCAATAAAAAGTACAGCAGATTGCAGTATTTAGCTTACTGCGGTCTCACTGTGGCATGTTAATATCTTAAAGTGCAAAGCTATAGGTTAAAGCTCAGCTATTATACTACAGAAACACTTAAACAAAAATGATCACACTGCAGTATGTGGCACTTTGGTAAAATTCCTGCACTGTGCTACATTAAACTTTTATAATTCATTTCTTTCAGCTGTACTCTTGTTCAGCCCGTGTGTAGTATCTTGGGTATTTAATGGTTATTTCTTACTGATACATTTATTATTATATTATAGGGCTTTCTGAAGAACATACACTTAGTGTCTAAACCTTCCTAAATCATGTTCTTTCTGCTGTGCTGTATTTTGACTCAACAATTTTTTCAGCAATATAACTGTGTACGGCACTTTAGCTACTGTTGCATCTGCTTTGCAGTTTGGACTTGCCAAAGCACTAAATTATTTAAGGTGTTTTTGAATTTTTATTCTGTCACACATTTCAGGACTTGGGTCAATCTGAGGGAAAAGCAATAAAAAATGTGAATTATAGGCATTGTCACTTCATTTGAACTGAAAACCTATTCTTGGAAGGAACATCGTAAATGAGAGGAAGAGTTTTTGTTGCAAATGAAACTACAAATGACAGAAAAGGAGTTGCACTTCTCTGCAGTCTGCTCTATATAATTCAGTGAAAATACTGATGCATCTTGCGACCTTATTACAAATTTATTTTATTCCTGAGTCTAGTGAGATCGTACAGAGATAAAAATTGTCAGTATCATGCAGGAATTCAGAATGTGCCTAAGCTGATAAAATTAGCCCAAAAGTTTATTTGTGGCGAGATGTTACAGCCAAGGCTGAAAGATAGGAATATACATTGATAAATGATTAATGCAAATAAAGGTTATCAGAAAATAATATGACTTTTGAAAATATCTTCATTGTTGCTGTAGTAGTAGATGCATTTTCAAGCTACACAGTAGCATTAGCAGAATGTCAGGCATGACCTCAACATGGAATTCAGAAAAGTTGTAAGTCATGTTTTTGCTATGTCTCATCAACTCAAAATGGACCAAAGATTCAGCTGGACAAAGTAAACTGAGTGAATCTTTGAGCTATTAAAAAAAAAAAAAAAAAAAATATATATATATATATATATATATATATATATATATTTTTTTTTTCCCCCAGAGGCAAGTCTCCATGTATCCCTCACATTCCTTACTGAAATGCACTAACTTCATTGTTGCACAACCTTGGGAAAAATAAATAAAAAAACTTTCAATCACTGCTGGGTCACAAGCATAACTCATGTTGGCAATAAATTTCCATGGAGAAAAAAAATAAATAAACAGATGTAGTATGAGGAAGCATACTTGATGAGTTGAAACCTCTTGCAGTTTATCCTTGACTGAGGATAGGGAAGCCATTCCTCATTTGATGTGATTCCTCATTCTGCTCATCTTCGGAGTGGTTGGCTGATGAGATTCACCTGCATAAATCAACTGACAAAAGCTGATTTAAGTATACTTTCTCTGCACTTATTTAAGATTAGATATTTGTAGATAACTGTTATATAAAATATAACACAGGGAGATAATACTCCCTGTGTCTAGCTGCAGTTAGTTGCCTGAAGTGTGAAAAAGTGTAGCCATCTGGATACCTTGAAAGTTGTTAGACTGCTTTTGAAATCCTGTGTTAACTTAGCCTAGGGGTTTCTGCTTGCATTATAATCTGTGCTGGTCACATTTTGTAATCATTCTTTTCATCTTCCGAGTGGTTGGCTGCTGAGAATCACCTGCATAAGTCAACTGACAAAAGCTGATTTAAGTATACTTTTCTCTGCACTTATTTAAGATTAGAAATTTGTAGACAATTGTTATATATAATATAATACAGGGAGATAATACTCCGTCTCTAGCTGCAGTTAGTTGCCTAAAGTGTTTTAAAGTGTAGCCATCTGGATACACTGAAAGTTGTTAGACTGCTTTTGAAATCCTGTGTTAACTTAGCCTGGGGGTTTCTGCTTGCAGTATAATCTATGCTGGTCACATTTTGTAATCATTCTGCTCATCTTCGGAGTCGTTGGCTGCTAAGATTCACCTGCATAAATCAACTGACAAAAGCTGATTTAAGTATACCTTTCTCTGCACTTATTTAAGATTAGATATTTGTAGATAATTGTTTCACTTGAATACTGTACTCCCTTCTTTCTTTCTTTCTAATACAGAGATAACTTTTTGAGGAAGCCAACCCACGTAACTAAATATATATATATATATATATATATATGTATGTGTGTGTGTGTGTGTGTATATATATATAAATTCCAAGCTTGTTTTCTGCCTTTCCTGTAAGTAGGCTTATCAGTGTGGTAAGCACTAGGTAGCTTATCTACCACAAGAGTGGTTTCTGGCCCAGAATTTGTAGTTTATTGGCCATTTGGGCAGTTTTCACATCTCTTTCTACATTCTGGTTAAAAGCCTGCATGTACGCTCATTTCCCACCTTCCCTGTAACTAGTTTAGTCCAGATACAGATTTGCTATATCCAGGACTGTTTGTAAGCTTCTGTGCCCCCCAAGCCTTTCTGTGTTGAAGGGAAGCCTTCTAGCTTATCAGGGGACTGGTAAGCACTAGGTAGCCTATCTACAACAAGAGCCAGATACAGATTCTTAGTTTTAGCTCTTGAACTTGCTTATTCATGCTCAGCACTTGTACAGAGTTTGTTGTAAGCACTAAATAAGATACAAATTACTACAGCACTCAACCTTCCTCATTACCTAGAGGAAAACAGTTTTCATACTACTGTGGTGACCCCTAACTGGGAAAAGCCGAAAGACAACAACAACTTTCCTCACTTGCTGAGAGAAAAACAGCACTTGTACTCACATTCCTCACTTGTCTAGAGGAAAATATTTTTTTATTCAGGCATGTCCAATGGTCAGCTCCCAGTGTTCTCTCCTGTCTATCTGATGAATCTGGGCATCTTGGGGCAATGTAGAAATTATCTCATGTACACAGATAACCTTCTCCTCCTATCACCCAACACTACAACCTGTGAAAGATGCACTTATCTAGCCAAATTGGAGGTAAAGCTCTCTCCAACCAAGACTGAACTTGACAGTCAAGAGGTGAAGGTAAACACTTGCACCACACCACACTCATCACATAGTCCCAGTAAACCTACATCACCAAAATCCACACATAGAAACACAAAAACATTCATGGAGGCTCTCAATAATAATCTGCTCAAGCAACAGAGACCTCCAAAGCAGAAATGCAAGCAACCTCCCCCCAGCAACACAAGCCAAATGACAGATAGCCCACAGACTCAGTGTGCCACTCAACCATAGCCCATAAGGCAAAACAACATACCCAACACACTAGTAATAGATGACTCTATAGTCAGGAACACTGATATCCCACTCACCAGGCTAAACAAGGAGAAGGTTACTGTCAGCTGCCTGTCGGGTGCCAGGATCCGCTACATAACCCATGCACTCAGGTCACTCCACAACAAGTACAAATATGACTCTGTGATTGTCATGTTGGTGTGAACAACCTGAGATGTACCTCCCTGGACTACATGAAAAGAGACATGGAAGAGCTCTCCGATCTTGTAGCACAGGCAGGTATGATCCTAGCCCTGAGTAGCATCCTGCCATCGCCCAGAATAATACCGCAGTACAAGGACAAAATGATTGACTTCAACAATTGGCTAAGCTTCTGGTGTCATTCTAAGGGGATCCAGTATCTGTCTGCCTGGGACGACATGGTCGACAGGCCATGATGCTTTGCCAGAGATGGCCTGCACCTGTCACATCTGGGATTCCAGATACTGGCAAAGACTTTTGCTGCCCCTATACTGCCTTTTTTAGGCAAGGTTCAAATGACAAATTCACCACCGTAACAGGAACAGGCAAGCAAAAACTGAGGGTAATGCTACTCAATGCTAGAAGTCTAAATCTCAAAATGCACTCACTCGAGGCACTCCTTAAAATGGAGAACATTGATATACATGCAGAGACTGAGACCTGGTTCAAGGCTCCAGAGAGCACCCCTGCATTACCAGGCTTTTTTGGCCATTTAACCTGGACCAGAACACCAAAGGCAGGGGTGTGTCCATATTCGTTAAGGATATCCACACCTGCAGGCTAGTTGCACAGCATAATGCATTTAAAGTTATCCAAGTGCAACTAACTCTGGGCAAAACTGCAATCCAAATTGTAGCTTGCTACAGATTTCCTACCATGCCCCAGGATTCCCACTCCTCTTTTCTTGATATACTGAAAAATATTAGGGTTCAACCAAACACCCTAATATTGGGCGATTTCAACTACTCCACCATTAACTGGGAAAACTACTCCTTCACACAGCGCTTTCTGGAATTCATAAATTCCAGTGCCCTGGATTAACTTATTCACACCCCCACCAGGGGCAACATATCCTAGACCTAGTCATTACCAACATGAGTGACCGGTGTTCCACACCTGGTCAACTTTAATTGGTCAGATCCGACAATAAGCTAATCATCCTAGATATCCACATCCCGCCCCCACCCCCCATTATGCAAACCAAGGTAAAAAATTTCTCCAAAGCCAACTTCATGCTTCTTAAAACAGAAGTGGCGAACGTCATGACACCCATGCAGATGGACAATACAGTTACGACCACTGAATCCTACACAAATGCACTCTATAAGCACTTACACGAGTGCATGGATCATGCTATCCCAAACAGAACCAAGATGCTACCCTCCAAAAAAAGGAAGCCAGTCTGGTGGTCCCCTGCCATAAACAAACTCTACAACAGAAGGAAGAAACTGTTGCAAAAGAGAGTAAAATCCCATGAGTGGAGGAGCTCCCTGGTCAGCCTCAGTAAGAAGCTGAGATCCCTTATAAGATCCTGCAAAGCTAGTTACGAAAATAAGATCACCACTGATTCTAACAACAACTACAAAGCATTCTGTAGCTATGTCAACAATCTCTATGGCAACACCCAGATCTGCTCTGAGTTACAGCATAATGGCACTAAATATACAGAACCAACTGATATTGCCAACATCCTGGCAGATAGGTTCAGTGCTAACTTTACCCCCCTCTCACCCCCTAAAGGGCCCACATCTATACAGGAAGAATGCACAGTCCCTGTAATCACAACTACACTGGTAAAAGCAGCACTCTCTAAAGCCAGAAACACAGCATCCATGGGACTGGACAACATCCCAGGCTGCATTTTACACAAACTTCAGAACAAACTGGCTCCCCACCTAAGCACCATGTTCAATCATAGCCTCACTTCAAGCTTTGTGCCCACTGCATGGTGCACAGCAACAGTAGCCCCACTCCACAAAGGGGGAGCCACCACTGATCCTGGGAACTATCGCCCTATTAGCCTGATGAGCCTGGTCTGCAAGGCCATGGAACGTATCATCATGGAATTCATAAACAAAGACATTGGTAACCTCCAAACTCTGGACCCCACCCAGTTCGGGTTAGTGAAAGGCAGATCATGCCACCTAAACCTGGTCAACTTCTTTGAGGCAGTCACCAAAGCCGTAGACGAGGGTAAGGTGGTTCACACAGCCTATCTTGACCTCACCAAGGCTTTCAACACCATCCCCCATTCTGGAATTATAGCTAAACTCACTAAACTTGGTATAAATCCCTATGTCACAAGACAGGTTGCCAACTGGCTCACTGACAGAACCCACACTGTAAAAGTTTCAGACTCCAAATCTGACTTCAAACCAGTGACAAGTTCAGTCCTGGGACCTCTCCTGTTTGGTATCTACTTCTCTGAAGTACAGGCTAACACAGAAGGCCTCTGGCTAACGAAGTTCGCAGATGACTGCAAACTAGGAGCTATAGTCGAGTCTCCAAATGATGTGGACATCCTACAGAAGGGCCTCACTGAGACAGATGCCTGGTGTCAGAGCCATGGCCACAAGCTCAATGCCAAAAAGTGCACT
>NC_056728.1:24156305-24238805 GCF_019279795.1 Protopterus annectens | reverse complement strand
AAAGGTGGGCCCATTGTGATTCTTGACAGTGAATGGTACATTAATGAAATGAGTAAGATGTTATCTAATGTAGATTTTTATGTTAAAATTAGCAAAAGGCAGTTTGATTTTATGGCACATAATATTGTATGTATTCTGAATAGATTGCTGAAGAAAGGTTCTATAGATAAATCATTATTTGAATACTTCATGGTTCAGCATCCACTTACACCAGTTATACAAGGTCTGCCGAAATTACATAAAAATAGTTTAAATCTTATTTTACGTCTGATAGTGGCAGAACATAATTGGTGCACAGAACCCCTCTATCTACATGGAGAAGGTTTTTAGACCTATACTGAACTTAAATAAATGTATTTTAAAAGATACACAGCATTTCTTAAATGATTTGTTTATTTTTACTGAGGAACATCAGTCTGCAGCAGAAAAATTGTTTTACGTGACATTAGATGTCACATCACTATTTATGGTGATTCCAAACAACATAGGAATTAAAAGTCTTGAATAGTTTTAAGAATGAATGCTGAGTTTAAGACAATAAGACTGAGTTATTGTGCACTTTGTTAAAATGTGTATTAGAGAGCAATGCATTTGTGTTTGGTGAAACTTTTTATTGGCAAAGAAATGGCGTAGCTATGGACACATGTGGTAATAGCTACACCAATATAGTTATAGCTATGTGGGAACAAGAATATATTTTAAAAGGCCCCTTCCATGAGAACATAATATTCTATAGGAGGTTCATAGATGATTTGTTCCTTGTATGGAATGTGACCTTATCACAATTTTGTGCATTTGAGGAGTATATTAATTCAACTACTTCTTATTTATGTTTCACATGAATAATTTCGTCAGGTAATATAAATTTTTTGGATGTTAGTGTTGCTGTAGATGAAAAAGGAGCACTGTTCACTAGATTATATAAGAAATCCTGTCACTGTAACCATTTACTGTCTAGGGATAGCATGCACTCCCCTACGTTTTCAAAAATGTAGTCAAAAATCAAATGTTTAGAGCATCTAGGCTTAATGTTCGAGATCAAGATTTCATAAATCAGGTTAATCTCCTTGAAACTAGTATGTAAAAACTTGAAGAACAGCAGCAAAAAGAAATCCACAACTGGGCACAGCACAAACACAGGTTTAATAAAAAACTCAAAACTCTAGCACCTCGACTTACAGCCTTCTAGGAGTAATACAAAACACACACCTTTACACAGACTTTATATAACACCATTCATCAATTAATTATTCAATTACATAGTAATTGTTTCCAATTAATCTCTACATTTAAGCCTACAGGTATATTAGTATTGAAATTTAAAATATAAACAGATTCTTTACAAAGAAGTTTGTCCTTTATATCACATATTGCACCAATTTTCATTAAAAACTTTCTCTAAAACAGAAGCTTTTAACAAAGAATGATCAGCATTATGAACTGTTTTGAAATGCATTGCAACATTACTTTCTATTTTACCATTCTTTATATCTCTTATCTTCTTTCGGCTGCTCCCGTTAGGGGTCGCCACAGCAGATCACCTGTTTCCATTTCTTCCTGTCCTCTGCATCTTGCTCTGTCACACCAACCACCTGCATGTCCTCTCTCACCACATCCATAAACCTTATCTTAGGCCTTCCTCTTTTCCTGTTACCTGGCAGCTTCATCCTTAGCATCTTTTTCCCAATATACTCTGCATCCCTCCTCAGCACATGTCCAAACCAACATAATCTTGCCTCTTTGGCTTTGTCTCCAAACCTTCCAACCTGGGCTGACCCTCTAATATACTTATTCCTAATCCTGTCCACCCTCGTCACACCCAGTGCAAATCTTAACATCTTCAACTCTGCCACGTCAAGCTCTGACTCCTGCCTTTTTGTCAATGCCACTGTCTCCAACCCATATAACATAGCTGGTCTCACTACCCTCTTGTAGACCTTCCCTTTCACTCTTACTGGTACTCGTCTGTCTTTATATCTCTTATATACTCCTGTATTCTTACTTTAAATTTCCTTTTGCTTTCTCCTATATAAAATAAATTACAAGGGCAGCTGAGAGCATATATTATCCTTTCACTGTTACATGAAAAGCTACCACCAGGAGAAAACTTAATACCATTTATCTTCTTAAAATTTGTAACACAGAAACATATAGTGCAACCACCACAAGGACGAGTGCCCCTCATGGCAGGAATTATGTGCAGTGTCTTATTAAGCATAGAGAAATAACTAGAAACCCAAAAATGTTTACAATGTTTTACTTTTTGTAGGAAATACAAGGACTGTTTGCTATTATTCTCTCCAGTTCCATGTCCTGAAATAAAAATTTCCAACAGCTATGTAATATTTTATTAATCCTATTGCTCAGACTGTTCTACACTGAAACAAAATATATATGATTTTTGCAAGGTTCAATATTATTCCTTTCTCCGTGCATGGCATTTTGACACTGATTTAACCCCAGTCTAAACGCTACAACTCTTTGTAAAGACTTCTTAACCACATTGTAGTTATAACCCCTGTTAATAAACACGTAAAAAGTGTACCTACACTCTCTTACAAAATCCCTCCAATCACTACAGATTCTGTGCATTCGAAGAAACTACCCATAGGGTAGGGCCTCCAGCAAATGTTGGGGATGAAAACTAGCCCCATGCAAAAAAATGGAAATTATCTGCAAATTTCCTGCAAATTTCCTATGTACTGATGTCTTAATGCCCCCACCATTAACACCCTCTAGAACTAAATCAAGGAAATGAACTACACTGTATGTCATCAAATTTCACACCATAAACATTTTGTTCTAAATCCTACCTAAAATTCATAACATTATGCCTACCACCTTTACAAACAAAAATTAAATCATTTATGTATCTATAATAGGCAATAACATTATTTTTCACAAACTCATGCTTACACAAATATTCAAGCTCAAAAACTGCCGTGAACAAATTTGCTACATGGGGGCAAAAGATGCTCCCATGGCAGTACCCTGCAACTGGTGGTATACACATCCATCAAAGACAAATACATTATTTATAAACAAAATTGTGTAAGTTCTATTATGTAACAGGACAAGGGAGAATTGCCCAAAAAATAATTCAAGGCTTTAATGCCATCCTGATGTCTAATACTAGTGTATAAACTTTTCACATCCATAACCACATAGTACATATCACTACTCCACTTAATGACCTATATGTTGTCCAAAAAATCAAAAGAGTCTCTTTTATATAAGACTGTAACTTCATAACATGAGACTTTAAATATATAATTGGTCAAAAAATATCTATGGACACCAACAATAGGACGACCAGGAGGGTTTTGCAAACTTTTATGCAATTTAGCCAAACAATAAAAGGCTGGTAATTTACACCCACCCACATCAAACTTTCTATCAACATCCCCTTGGGTCAAATAACCTAGTCTGACCCCCTTCTCTAATAACACCTTATATTATGTCATACCATTATTATAGTGAACAATGTGACACTTTCTATAAACATCCTCATTCCTTAGATGTTCATAGCCCATGTTGACATATTGTGTATAATGTAAAATAACTGTTTTGTTTCCTTCTCCCGTTCGATTCTCGGCTTGGTTTGGGAGTGCTTTCTGTGGAGTCTGCATGTCCTTCCCGTGGTTCGGTAGCGTTCGAAAGACATGTGTGTGTAAATGGGCATGCCTTCGTTGAAGGTTGGGTGTTGAGCTGGCACCTCGGCATTTCTTAAAAAATCTACCGCCAATCATTAGCGGACCGGAGTTCCGCTGTGGCGAGCCCTTACCGGGAAAAAGCCGAAAGACAGACAACAACTATTTTGTTCCCTTTATCAGAGGGCTTAATTATAATATCTTTTTATTTTTTTTAATGTCCTTGAAACTGCCTTGCAAGAAAGAGGATATGAGATGAAGTCAAGAAGAATGCTAGTTATTTTTTGTTGTGTCTTTCAGCTTTTCCCGGTTAGGGGTCGCCACAGCGGAACTCCGGTCCGCTAATGATTGGCAGTAGATTTTTACGTGCCGACTTGCCGGGCCTGACGCACAACCTTCAATGAAGGAAGGCCCATTCACGCATGTTGCCACACAGAAGACGCTCTAACTGGGAATCGAACGGGACAATGTTTTACTATGAGGCGACAACGCTACCGCAGCACCACCACCGCAGTAGTCAAGAAGAATACTAGTAAGGTTCAAAATTTTAGAAACAACAGAGCAAAACCATATTTCTCAGAGAAAACTGATAATGATATACAAGAAAAGAATATATCAAACGTTAGAAAGTTGAGAATCCCTTTGTTTTATCCTACCAATGTTTTTTCTTATATGCAAGTTATCAGAAAACACTGGAACGTTTTAAATACAGATAAGGAAATAAATGAATTAGTTGACCGTAAACCTAGACTTCTTTTTAAAAATATGAAGTCTCTGAAAAGGCAACTTTGCTATCCTGCTCCTAAAAAGATGAAGCCTAAAGCGAAAGCCACTGTAGTCTGTGGCAAATGCTCAGTATGCAAATATATACATAGTACAGCTCAGTTTATGCATCCTGACCAAGATAAGGTGTTTAAGTTTAATGTTTATGCTACATGTAACTCTGAACACATAGTGTATTTGGCTTGTTGCACTCGATGTTCTAAATTTTATGTAGGCAAAACTGATAGGACATTTAAAGACCGAATTAGGGAACATGTTTATTACATCAGTAAGGGCAATAGAGTTAGTGCTTTGGCAAAACATGTACAAGCTACAAAATCTGAGCACTGGTTTAAGCTTATGACTATAGGTAGAGTATATGGCAATATAAGAGGAGGTGATGTTAGAAATGCTACTGAACAACTAAAAGCTAAATGGATAATTAGACTAAGGAGTAACTATGGTCATGGGTTAAATAATAGTGTACCCATTAAACCAAAATTGAAATCCAGACCTTTAGCTAGGTTGTTTTAACATTTTATGTTATATTGAATATAATATGTGTAGCTTTTTATATATACCCTTTATATATATATATTTTTATATATATTTCTATATATGTATTTCTTATGTATTAATATATGCCTTACTAGTTTAGAGTGCATCTGTATGTTTAAATGTTGAAGTACTGATTCAGTCATGTGATTGATAGTAAATTAGTAGTGAGATGTATATATGTGAGTGAAATTTGATGTAATAGCATTGACATCTGTGGAAGCAGCACAGACTGTGAAAGTACTATGTACCTTTAATAAACTGAGTTTTTACATTCTGGAGAAACCGCCTGTTTTTGGGTCAATTTGTTTTACTGGAATTTGCTGTTCACTGTTAACGTTAACTGGACTCAATTACTGGGGAAGGTTGGTAGTTGTCTCCGTCACTAATTATATATTTTTCATGTTTTTAATGTATATAATATAACTTTATCACCATACCTTGCTATTGTAAACTCAATACATTTTATGAATCCATTTTTATGTAACCATTCTTTTAGAATTATATTCTTTAGTGCTTAGGTTCTAAGTGAATATGTGATTTTTTTTATATCATGTAACTTTCTTATATCATGTGACCTTTTTAATATCATGTGACATGTTACATCAAGTGACTGATTTTACCTCTTTAAACATTCTAGTTTCCTAATTTAGTATTACATGCCTGAGGAAGTCTGCTAAAGTGAAAGTGTACTGCTATTGCACAAGCGTGGTTTGGAATTTTTTTGTGTGGTTTGGAATTTTATAGCTTTGTCTACCTTCTTGGGTTTTATCTTACATATCTTGGATTTTGCTCTGTGTGAAGTGTTTGCCAACTTTGGAACTCATTAAATGTACTTTTAAGCTGCTCATGGTTCAGGACACTGGTTGTTTTTTCGATTTAGCTGCAAAAAGCAGCACATAGATTTTGTTTTAGTAATATCTTTTTCTTGCCTGAGTTCTCTGTGGACCAGCACATCCTTATTGACTCTTCTGTGTCTCATACTGTGGCAGGGATGGAGAGGGTAAACAGATGGCCACTGAAGTGGCTGTTATCCTTGCAGGTTTACGGAATTTCCCCCCATGACATCTTGATCTTGATATCTGGCTTGCCAGCTCAGTGATAAATGCATGCCACCCAGGAATGTACTGCCTGGCAGACCAGGCACCCACTCTGTGAACACATAATGCTACCTGTTCCAACTCCCCCTCTATTACAATCATTAGTAGTAAACTAAGCAACGGCCCTCCTGCCACGATGTGTGAGCTAGCACTGACTGCTCACTTCCACCCTCCCTGGTTTCCCTGATTTCTGACTTTGCAGAACATCCCTGATTTACTACTACTATAGCCCCCCCCATTCTCCACACTATCTCCCCCTTCCTATCAATGACTACACATTGTCCTTCTTTTGAACAATGATTATCTTTTTGTGTTTACTGTCATATGTAGTAAATTTTAGTCTACCCTTAATGTTCATAATTTTTTCTTTTGTTTTTCTCTTTATAATTAATTTTGTATTTGCAGTGTTGTTTTTAATAAGTTTTGTCCTGTATGTTTATCTTTTGTTTGTTTGTTTATTTATTTATTTATATTTATCTTTGCTTATGTTTGCTGAGGCTCTTTCCCTTGGGTCTCCACTGAAAATGGGTTGCTTACTATCAGTGCAATGTAAATAGTTAATAATCTTTTCTTTTTACAATTATTTTGTATTGTGATTGTTATTTAATATATGTATATTGTCATTTTATGTTTACTTTTGTTTGCTGGGGCTTTTCCCCTCGGGTCTCCACTGAAAATGTGTTTGTTTGCAAACTTGGTTGGACTAACCCGATTAACAAATGTGAAATAAATAAATAAATAATAAATAAATCATTGAGGATTACTTTTAGCCAATAATGCCAGACATTAGAGTTTTACTTTTCTTATTACACAGAAAATGCAAGTTGATTTAAAACCTGTTGCTGTATCTTTAAGTGAATTATATTAACATATGAAACCTGTTCCTGATTTTGAGACTTTGTCACCACCCCCATTATTTTTTAAGCTCTTTTCTGGATTCTTGTGCAAAGAAGTTATGCTTGCATCACTCAGGCCTTAGTTAATCCCCCATCATTCAGATCATATCCGAGGCTTTATCCAGAGATAGCAAAGAAGGTAGTATACAGTATGGCAATTTTTTATCAAAGAATGCAGTAGTTACTAAGCAATATGAATAAGTAATCATCAAGCATTGTAGATAAACACTTCAGCAAGACAGGCAAAGCTAGCACAGTTTTAAATTACTCAGGAACATGTTAAAAGTCCAGACTTTGGGTTAGCAGAAAATGCACTCTGAACTACTGTGATTCTCCACATTAACAGATTTCTAGAAAAATAAATGTAAGGAGTACAATGTTTCTGGGTGAATGGATATCTTGTAATGCTGCAGAATTTCTAGTTGCAAATGCAAAAAAATGGATGTTATGCCTGAATTGTGTTCAGCAAAAACAAACTCAACAGATACAGATGGAACATTGAGATGGGTATAAAACAGTCACGCACTTGCAAGAAATCATTCTTACTTTTAAAAGGGTATGCTGACAATCTGCAATAATTTCATTTCTGGAAACAAGCACAGAAATCTCTACTAAAAAGCTTCAGATTAGATAAAATCGTAGCTAAATGAGAATGGCCTGGTGTCTGCACGGGATGAGCAGCAGATTTACGCAAGATGAAAAGTATGAAAGATGCGCAGCTTACAATTTCACATTTAGTCAGGGAAAATCAGAGTTTATACAACGAAAGTGCAAGAGGATCTTTGCTGCACCATGTTCACGAGGAGTCAGTAGTCTTGTTTTCTAATATCTTTGCACACCATCTTCAGCTGAGAGTTATGCATTTTTTTAATGTTTCAAATTCTTCCCCAATGAAAATATCACCAAAGAATAAAGTTGTATATGATTAAAAGCTGGACTTCAATGAGTGTTATTTGTTAGTTCAGCTGTAGAAGCTAAGATGTACAAATAAAGGGGACATTGTAGAACAATTCCAGTTCGTTTAGGTGGCTTGCAAGTGAAAAGAAAGATGTGTGAGTCAGCTGTCAAATATTAGTTGTTCTTATGTTGAGCTTCATATCGGAGAATATTATATTTCTTACAAGACAGTAGTGTCAAACAGACAGCACACTAACAGCCAGATGTTATGTAGTCATGGGAGAAACTGCCAAGTAAACAGTGTTAACAGTAGTAGTTTTTGTCTTCCTTGGTGCTATAATAGCTGTATTGTTCTAAAAGGTCTATTTATAGTCTTGCTACAGACCTCTGCACTGTTACAACCACTTGTTATTTCCCAAGGACAGATATCAGGGGCGAACAGCTTGTAGATGGAAAAACGGCATCTAGGAAGAGGGAAATACTGACATTGAGATAATTAGCAAACAGCACTTTGTTTCTTTATGACTACGTAAATAGTTCAGAAAAATAGGTACAAAAAGTGATTTTAGTACATCAGAATTAAAAAAAGATGGTAATGAATAACTTCTTCCATGGAACCGGATAGTATATGAATAACTGGTTTATGAAGATATTTGTCTATACCTGCCATTTAAATTGTCAAAAATGTAAAAGCCATGTAATGTGGCTCAAGATTCAGTGGTAACACACACTTGCAGGTCTCCAGTGTATAGTGCTAGCAAGCCAAAGCACCTTCCTCTACTAAAGATATTCTACAGAACAGGATTTCCAGTACTGAAAGCAGTACCACAAAGATGGAGAAATCTGTCTCACAGCAAACAGCATGAAGCCGGTTTATGCAATCTAAACCGAGAGAATTAAGATAAAATAAGCCCTGTTCTTTACTGTGATGAATATGGTGAAGCATGCCTTGAAGGGGAACCCCATTTTGTCAAGAAAGACATACTTTCAGATAAGGGAGGGAGGAAGTCCAAAAAGCAAGGTCATCTTATGAAAGGGACTCATTTATCGCAGGGAGGGTTCTATGTCTGGATAAACACCCTGTACTGTTTGAGCCTGGGAAACAAGCTTTAAGAAAAAGTGGGAAAATTAAGTAAGTAGCTGCATTAAGAGATGAAAGTAGCAGGAAGCAGACTGTAGCCAGAAGACCAAAGGGTCTAGGATAGTGAGAGGCTTAACAGAATTAAAAATCCAGTTGGGAGAGGGGAGTGAGACCCTAGAGTAAAAGAAAACAAAAGCAAACTAACAGACAGAAAAATACTAATAAGTAAATGCCAGCAGAGAGAGGGGCAAAGAACAAAAGAAGGAAGCTAGCACGTTGTAATATGTTAGCCAGTGGAGAGACAGTGCCTGGTGAGAGGTAGCATAGTGCAATCGTGTGCTAACCTGCCCACCTTCGGAGTTCTCTTACAAAAGAAATGTAAGTATAAATTCTATGAGTTAATGGAGATTTAGGAACTCTGCAGATACAAAATGTGGTGCTGTTATTACGTCAGGCATTACAATGGAGTTAGGCAGAGTAACAGAAGTAAACATATAAACAGCCATTTAAGATAGCTACTGCAAGGAATTACATTATGAAAGCTGCAAAAGAGCTAAGCATCTTTGTCCTGATATTTTGAAGTCCAAAACTCTGACAAGCAATCAAAGCATTTTTCTTATCTTTCTCATTGCCCACAGGCACTAGGCAGAATGTTCATAGGTAGGTACTAGGCTATTGGTCCTAGGGCCTATACAAGCCTAGCCAAAAATGTACCCTGGCTTTCGCCACTCTAGAAAATTATTTTCCTGTGCCCCTGTCAAGCAGAATCACAGAAGTGATCCCCGGGGTGAATTTCCTATTACCGATCCAATCATCAAGACTTTTCTTGAAGAGTGCTAATGAGGAGCTCTGTTTGACATAGATAGGTAGTCTGTTCCAGAGTATGGGAAGTCTCTGGGACAAGAATCTATCCCTCCAGCATGTTCTGTTTATTGTGGTGACAAGGTTTAGGTCCCTAGAGCATATAGCTCAGAGGGATTGGGATTTCTTTAAGTGGAGCATGTCCAACAGCTCTGGGTTTGACATAGCTTTGTATGTTAGGCAGAGATCGCCTCTGAGTAGGCGATATGCGATGGAGTAAAGCTGGAGTTTTTTGAGACGGTCTGCGTAAGGCATCTGTTTGAGGCCAGTAATCCTCTTTGTGAGGTATTTTTGCGGCCTTTCCAGTTGTTGTAGATGTCTTGTGAGGTACATACCAAAAGTGGCGTTGTACTCTATAATGGGTCTAATGAGTGATGAGTAGAGGGGAACAATGACCTCTTTTTTTCTGGATGAGAAACCTTTTGTGATGAGGTGTGCCACATAGAAGGATTTCCTGACCACTTTGGTGATATGATTATCAAAGGAGAGATTACTGTCCACCTGTGTCCCAATCCTATCTGCTAGGATGTTGGCAATATCAGTTGGTTCTGTATATTTAGTGTCATTGTGCTGTAACTCAGAGCAGATCTGAGTGTTGCCATTGAGATTTTTGACATAGCTATAGAATGCTTTGTGGTTGTCTTTAGAATCAATAGCAATTTTGTTTTCATAACTAGCTTTGGAGGATTTTATGAGGGATCTCAGCTTCTTACTGAGGCTGAGCAGGGAGTTCCTCCAATCGTGGGATTTTACTCTTTTTTTGCAACAGTTTCTTTCTTCTGTTGTAGAGTTTATGGCAGAAGACCACCAGATTGGCTTCCTCTTTTTGGAGGATAGCATCTTGGTTCTTTTAGGGATAGCACGATCCATGCACTCGTGTAAGTGCTTATAAAGTGCATTTGTGTAGGATTCAGCAGTCATACCTCTATTGTCCATCTGCATGGGTGTCATGAAGTTTGCCACTTCTGTCTTAAGAAGCATGAAGTTGGCTTTGGAGAATTTTTTTACAGTTGTTTTCCTAATGGGGGTTGAGACCGGGATGTGGATGTCTACGGTGATTAGCTTGTGGTCGGATCTAACCAATGAGGAGCTGACCTCTGGTGTGGAACACCGGTCACCCATGTTGGTGATGACCAGGTCTAGGATATTGCTGCCTCTGGTGAGGGTGTGGATAAGTTGATCCAAAGTGTTGGAATTGATGATTTCCAGAAAACATTGAAAAAGAGTTGGTACATGAGTAGTTTTCCCAGTTAATGGTAGGGTAGTTGAAATCACCTATTATTAGAGTGTTGGGTTGTACCTTAATATTTTCCAGTGTATCAAGAAAAGAGGAGTGGGAATCCTGGGGCATGGTGGGGGGTCTGTAGCAAGCTACAATCTGGATTGTGGCTTTGCCCAGAGTTAGTTGAACTTGGATAATCTCGGATGCATTATGCTGAGCAACTAGCTTGGAGGTGTGGATATCCTTAATGAATATGGACACACCTCCACCTTTAGTGTTTTGGTCTGGGTTTGGTGGCTGAAAAGTGTAGTATGAATTATAGCCTGGTAATGCAGGGGTGCTCTCTGGAGCTTTGAACCAGGTGTCTGTCACTGCACAGATGTCAATGTTGTCCACTTTAAAGAGTGCCTCGAGTGAGTGCATTTTGAGGTTTAGACTTCTAGCATTGAGTAGCATTACCCTCAGATTTTGCTTGCTTGTACCTGTTACGGTAGTGAATTTGTCATTTGAACCTTGCTTAAAAAAGGCACTATAGGCGTGGCAAGAGCTTTTGCCAGTATCCGGAATCAAAAAGGGCGACAGGTGCAGGCAATCTCTGGCAAAGCAGTGTGGTCTGTCAATCATGCCATCCCAGGCAGACAGATACTGGATTCCCTTAGAATGACACCAGAAGCTTAGCCAATTGTTAAAGTCAATCATTTTGTCCTTGTACTGTGGTGTCATTCTGGATGATGACAGGATGCTACTCAGGGCTAGGGTCATACCGGCCTGGGCTACAAGATCAGAGAGCTCCTCCATGTCTCTTTTCATGTAGTCCAGGGAGGTACGTCTCAGGTCATTCACACCAACATGGACAATGACAGAGTCATATTTGTACTTGTTGTGGAGTGACCTGAGTGCGTGCGTTATGTGGCGGATCCTGGCACCTGACAGGCAGCTGACAGTAACTTTTCCCTGTTTAGCCTGGTGAGTGGAACATCAGTGTGCCTGACTATAGAGTCACCTATGACTAGAGTGTTGGGTACGTTATGCCTTTATGGGCTGTAGTTGAGTGGCACACTGAGTATGTGGGCTATGTGTCATTTGGGTTGTGTTGGGGGGTGGAGGTTGCTTGCCTTTCTGCTTTGGAGGTCTCTTTTGTTTGGGCAGATTAGTACTGAGAGCCTCCGCGAATGTAGGTGTGTGTTTTGTGGTTCTGTGTGGGTTTTGGTGGTGTAGGTTTTGAGGGACTATGTGATGAGTGTGGTGCGGTGCAAGTGTTTACCTTCTCCTCTTGACTGTCTAGGCCAGTCTTTGGTAAAGAGAGCTTTGCTTCCAGTTTGGCTATATAAGTGCATCTCTCACAGGTCGTAGTGTTGGGTGGTATGAGGAGAGGGTTGTCTGTGTACATGAGGCAATTGCTGCATTGTCCTAAGATGCCCAGATTCATCAGGTAGACAGGAGAAAACACCGGGAGCTGACCTTTAGACATGCCTGAATAGGTGCTTACTTGTTAAGTACTAAAAACTGTTTTCCTCTAGACAAGTGAGGAAAGTTGAGTGCTGTAGTAATTTGTAACTTATTTAGTGCTTACAATGAGTTCTGAACAAGTGCTGAGATCAAAGAAACAGATGAGTGCTAAAACTAAAAAGCTGGCTAGTTGCAAGGGAAATTTTGAAAAAACAGACTTTATGGTGCCAGGAATAGTTTAACCCCAGTTAAGTGTGTGTGTGTGGGGGGGGGTTAGGAGCTCACAAACAGTCCTGGACACAGCAAATCCGTATCTGACCTGCCATAGGAAAGGGGGGAAGCAAGCTTAGAATTTTTTTTTCCAGTAAACTGGAAATGGAGAAAGCTGGAACAGAAGTTAATTCAACATTAAGAATCTGAGTGGGTTGGCCTTCACAAATGTTCTCTATTAGATTGAGTGAACTAATGACACTAGACTGGGAGGAGTGTCACAGATCAAATATATACAGTATGGGTGGGCAACTGCAAAGCCACCAAGTATAAGAACACACAACACTAGGGAGGGTGCATGGGAAATTACAGTTCCTAGCTCTAGCCACTAAATTAAAGTTTTAAACAGATCAAGGAGCAGACTCGAGAATGCTTTTAACAGGCAAAAATGCACAGAAAAGTTCGGATAGAGCACTCACAAATAGAAAATACAACTCTCAGTATGAAAAAGCAGTTTACAGTTGTTAAAACAGTTTAAAGCAGTACATAAATGCAGTGAAACAATAAAAAAAGCTTTATAACAGTGCAAAAATATAGTAGATCAACTGTATAGCACAATTATAAGCATTTCAGAAGTGCAATTCAGTGAAATAAGTGTAAGAAATAACTTAGCCTGCTCTTGGAATCTTAAGGATTTCCACTTATGCAATGCAATCCAGAGCCTGACAATACAAGCACAACCTTTATAAGACACCGGGTTTATATAGCAGTAAGAATGGAAGAGTTGGAAGTTCAGATTACTACTCAGCCCTTGCTATTACCCAAACACTCGTACTACAGAAGGTCAGGAGGCCTTGTTACTCTCAATAATGAAGACAATCAGCAGAAAATGGCTGCCAGAAACACAAACAAAACTTCCAGCCTACACAACAGGCCTCTATCAAGATTATGCCACCTGAGCAGAACACAGAAACCTCACTTTAAAAGCATAGAAAGAACACCCACAAATAGAAAATCCAAGTCTCAGTATGAAAAAGCAGTTTACAATTTAGTAATTTAAATAAAAAGAGCAATTATAGTAATGCACACTATTACAGTTCCTAGCTGTAGCCACTAAATGAAAGTTTTAAACAGATCAAGGAGCAGACTCGAGAATGCTTTTAACAGACAAAAATGCACAGAAAAGTTCGGATAGAGCACTCACAAACAGAAAATACAACTCTCAGTATGAAAAAGCAGTTTACAGTTAAGTAATGTTAAAACAGTTTAAAACAGTACATAAATGCAGTGAAACAATAAAAAAGCTTTATAACAGTGCAAAAATACAGTAGATCAACTGTGTAGCATAATTATAAGCATTTCAGAAGTGCAATTCAGTGAAATAAGTGTAAGAAATAACTTAGCCTGCTCTTGGAATCTTAAGGAATTTCCACTTATGCAATGCAATCCAGAGCCTGACAATACATGCCTAATTATGACTCCCCTTCTTCCCCACTAATTATTGAAATTGATGGAGGATTATATTAAAGTTATCTGTTGGGTTATACAGCTATCTATCACAGGCACCACCCCCCGCTGCCACTTCTTAGGCCTGAAGCTGTTGTCCTTCCATAACAACAATACTTAAAAGGAATGCCTACTTATAGGTCAGCGACTTCCTCAGTCAGTGTGTCATGACTGAATAAAGCAAACAAGCAGCACCTAGGACCGAGACATATAAGCACTAATGTAGTCTTTGGCTTGACAGACTATGCGCCCCCCAGCTTCACCCTGAGTGCCACATTTCAAGCCAGCTCTTAGTCCATTTCACCAACTCATCACATACCATGAGCACATCATCCAGCTTCCCCAACAGTCTGTGTGCATCACTCAAAGACCTTGCAGAAGTAAAGGGAGGACACTTTGACAGGCTTAACCAAAGTCACATTAGCCACGACCTAGTCATAACACTGGACTAGTAAGATCTGTCAATTGCCAAAGCCATGTCATCATTATCACCACTAAAGTTTTTTGCCTTCAGAAACCCCGCCCAAATGTCATGTGACAATGTCTTGCATTACTTCCATAAGACAGCAACTAGATTCACTGGCTTGTAATAGAGTGTTTTCTGCAGTATGGAGATTAGACACATTGATTCATACTTACGTGCCTCCTGCACGACAGTGATTTTTGCTCTTTGAGCTATTGCATGCGGCTTGCAGGACAGTGATCAAACTCAATGGCCAGTAGTTTCATGCCTCCTGCAGGTCAGTGATCAGTCCACTGACTTCTAGTTACACGCCTCCTGCAGGTCAGTGATCAGTCTACTGAACTTTAGTTACACGCCTCCTTCAGGTCAGTGATCAGTCCACTGATCTCTAGTTACATGCTTCCTGCAGGTCAGTGATCAGTCCACTGACTTCTAGTTGCATGATTTCTGCCTTGATGCTGCCTTGAAAAAGAGCGCCTCAGTGGCTGGTCACTCCTTTCTTGTAACTCTTTGGCCTTAAGAGATGACTAAATAGCCTAGCAAATGTTTTGGCCTATACCTCTTTCCTGCAACATTCTCAGAAAACGGATGTCAGACCACAGAGTGCCTGTGGCTTGTCTTGTTACCAGCCTGTTTGATATCTCAGACATTACTCCATTCATTCAATCTTCCTTTGCCCATTCTCATGACTAGGTGGCACCTTTTCCTAGCACTTCCTTGTGAAAACAGAGGTGAAACACATATTTGCCATTTTGGTTTTGCCAAGAATGTTCTCATATTTCTTACCCTTAATCTTCAGAAGGACACTGCTGCCACTTTTTGTTTTTCTCCTTTAACTTCAGTCATAAACAGCTGAACTAGAGGTTCCTGCAAAAATGAGTTTTCAAGGAAAAGAAAATATACATATATGGAAATAAAACATCTAAGAAAAACATGAAGCGCATCTAAAACTGAGCTTAATTTTATTCCTTCACCCTCTAACTGTGATTTGTGTAACAGTCCCTGAATACTTAAAGGACTGGTTGTTACTGCACCTGTCTGGTGCCATTAACAATGGATCAGCAGGGCAATTACCATTGTTTCATATATGCATATCGCTGAATTAGTGATTGTAAACACCACTCCCCTGCCAACTCCACAGATACCAACACTGCTTTTACTTATCTAACGGAAAATGCATGCATTTATTAAAAACATCTGTTGCATACACAGCTGGTACCAAGTGCATGTATGAAATTAAAGGTTCAGAATAAGGTTATGATGCAACATACCTGAAATGTGCACAAATGTGACCGACCTTGTTATCTTATTCTAAAAACAACTCACGGTATTTTAAGAAATGCTTCCTGAAAGAACTGATATATCATAGGTAAAAAAAAAAAAAAAACAAGCTTTGTTTGATTGAGTCAATAATCACCATTACCAAAAATATGGCATCTATATAATCTGTTTATTGTCACTCTTAAATGTGATAGCATGGTATTTTAATGGTGTATATTATTTTGGATATCTTGTTCTTACTCAGACAGACATCCAGAACCACAGTGGAGCTAATCAGTTTGCAACTTCTAATTACAGAGGAATTACAAAAGGAAATACTTCTGACTTTTAAAGAAGTTATTTAACCACAGGAAGTATAAATTATAAGAATGTAGCCAACATGCAGTGTATAAAACAGATTCCAATAGTAACAGTACATTAATAAAAACACTCCTAAAAGATGTTCTTAAGATGCATGGAAACTACTGAATTTTCAGTTCATAGCAAAATATATTTTTTTATCATTAGCTGGCACATTAGCCAATCGCATTATTTGTCTTACAGCCACTGAAGCACTTGGCTGTGAAACAGCATGTGATTGCTTATGATTCACTTTAGTTGATCATCACCACTGTGTTATATTCTGACAGAAAGGGAGAATGTAACATGAAAATTATACCATGACCCCCCCAAAACGTGCACGCTGATTGGCCAGCGTGCCCGTTGTAAATCGAGTTATACTAATGGAAAAAGGTCCGGTCCCCCGGACTTTTTTCCCTTAGTATAACTCGTTTTTTTAAAACACTGTCTCGCTATGTTAAATGGGTTTAACATAGCGAGAAAGCTTTAAAATAAGCAACGGTCTCCGTTGCTTATTTTAAAGCTGTCTCGCTATGTTAAACCCATTTAACATAGCGAGACAGTGTTTTAAAAGCAACGGAGAAAGCAAGATCTCCGTTGCTTTTTATGTTTCGCTATGTTAAATGAGTTTAACATAGCGAGACAGTTTTAAAATAAGCAACGGACATCTCCGTTGCTTATTTTAAAACTGTCTCGCTATGTTAAACTCATTTAACATAGCGAAACACTAAAAAAAAGCAACGGAGATCTTGCGTTCTCCGTTGCTTTTGCCCACAGCTGTGGTGTACTGCGCAGGCGCGCAGTACATCAGAACTGCCGCGGATGCCAGACATCTGCGGAAGGGCAGTAAACAGGCATTATACTATGCCATTATTTAAGAAAAGTAATAGTTTCTTTTCTTAAATAATGTCATGGTATAATAGCAATAACCCACTTCTGGGTGTGGGTAATGCTAAATTTATCCACGGTTGGCTTTGTTTGGTCCCTCGGGCTTCGCCCTCGGGACCAAACCACGCCAACCGTGGGTAAATTTAGCATTACCCACACCCAGGCGTGGGTTATTGCTATAGTATTGGGTATCCTACTTGTAGTTCAAGACTCAACAGTATGAGCCCCAAAACTGAGAAAAAAACTTAATGCAATTCACTACAAATGCCAGCGAACCGCAAAAGTCACCATTACACATTAGAACATATTTTGCAGGGAGCTAAGTTCTCATACACCTTAAACCTGTGCATTGAGAAAGTGGAATTCTCCAAAGATACAAAAAGTTTGGATAACTAGATATTTTTTCTAATTGCATTTAAACTTCTGCATTTCAGATAGGGTTGCCACCTTTTCAAATGGCCAAAGTGGGACATGTTTGGTACAGACATCAGATTTTACAGGCCGACACATACCCACGGCCAGTACAAAGGACAGAACTTAACTGTTTTGCCTAAATAAAAGCGTATTCTTGTAGCATTTTAGTTGCTTATTCTGTTTCTTATAACATTTAGGTATTTCAGATACAGAATAACTGTTTTATGCAACTATTACATAAAATATAAGAAATAATTTTGTCCTAAAATCTCAGGACATTTGCCATTTTTACAATTTCTTGTCAGGACACAACTTCCCAAAGAGGGACTGTCCCTCGCAAAGTGGGACAGGTGGTAACCCTAATTTCAGAGGACTGCATTTAGAATCCTTGAATTTACAACAAGAACCAATTAAAAGTATTGCTCATGCTAAGCTAGCATTTTCGGTTCAGATGGTAGGAGAGGTGTAGTGTTTTTCATACTTCGAAACGGCATTAGTTTTACTCTGTTACTTAACAAATGCAGCTTCAGGAGAGAACACATTTTTATACATTTGGTTGTCAAAGCCCAACTTTTTCAGCTACCTTATTTAAGCACAAAACTCTTATTTGCTACGATTAGTACAAATTCCACATAACAGTGTTATTCTTTTTTTTTAGTTAATCTTACAAGTAATGAAAAACATATTTGCAAAACACAGACATAAGGCAGATAGCCTGTTAGTTACTATAGAATCACACTCACCCTGTTTTGGATTCATATTTTCATCAATATTTTTGCAAAGTGGCCATTGGAGGTAATACTATTTAATACTTTTACATTCAACGCAAAATCGGAGAAACTGTGTTATGTCTATACAGTACTTGATGCATAGCACATTTTGCTTTAAATGCTTAAAATATAAAAAATAAGGCAAAGGAGTTACTTTAGTCAACATTCTAATGAACTGCAAGTGTGATTGTTTGATATTAACAGCATTTAGTTAGTGCTTCTATTATGTGTGCACAAGTGCATGTGTGTCTGACTCTGCAACAACTGTACTCTGCCGTATGCTCATAAGTTCTGCATGTTGCTCATATCAACAGGGATGGGACTCTGTCCTTTTCTTCTTTTTATCAAAGATACTCAAAAACCACATGCCAATGATTCTGATTGTCCACGATTCTGATGACTGAAATTTTAATTCGGTGCTAAATGATACGGTTAGATTTTGTGTTAAAAACGTTGGCTGGAAGAGTGTAGGTATAAGCCTAATAGGTCCCCTCAGTGACTTATGAATTGTGTCAAAAGAGACAATGTTAAGTTTACCAATTAAACTGAATAATAATAGTTTGTTTCAGGGCTTGGGCTGCTTTAATTTCGATAAAGGTAGTCATGTTGTTATGTAGTTTGTATTCTAAATCAAATGCAGAACCATAGCCAATAAATAATGTTCAGAAGAAAAAGAAAATGTAGCTCAGAACAGCTGCAGTCGAGCATGTACAAACACGTTGCCCACTCGGTTAAGCCACGACAAGCAAGGCTTGGACTTCCCCAGTTACAGCTAAAAAGAAATTCCCCAGCATCTGTGCAAGTCCCTTATCTTACAAGAAGATCTGTCCACCTTGATGCATATAGCCCTAGCAATGAACAGGCTAACAAAATCTGGTGATTTCTGATAATGCAGTCATGCTATGGAAACACTAAGGTGAATAATATATTTTGCAGTTCTGCATTTTTCTGTTTGTTAAGTATATACACACATACCTATATACATGCAAACAGTAAAGACATTTTTTTTTTCATTTTTTAGAGGATGCTGAGTTGTACATCATCTAGTTATACAGATAAATGTTCCACAGAAGGGTAGGCTTTAGAAATAGGTAAGAACTAACCAATCCATCCAATCTAATATTTCCTTGCCATTGACATTAACAGTAAGTACTAGTTCAGCAACAAGCTGCATGACACTTTATGCTACTATTGTTGTTTACTGCTCTTCAGAAAGGTTTGTATAATCAGTCACCACCCTTTCTATAAAATACTACCCCCTCATGTCTCCCCTGAGCCGTCCAGTTTGTAACTTTAAGTTGTGCCCTCTTGTTGCCCTACACTATTTTTCAAGGCAGTAGTCAAACTCGGACCTCTCAGTTTGTGGAAACTGAAACGTAGGTACATCCAGCCAAAAATCTGGACTTTTAATTAGAATGAAATTTGAATATCAAATAGTATATAACTCTTTCTGCTTCCAGCAGGAATGTGATATGCTACTTGATTCTCTAATTTTTACCAGGGTACAAGGTGAAAGCTTCAGAACAGCAATATATTTCAAGAATGCATGAAGCTGGCATGCTGTAATTCTTACAACAGGCTGAAGAAAAAATGAAAAAAGCTACTGGCTAAGCATGATAAGTAGTTTGTCACAAAGATAGAAAATGGTCAAAACAGATGGGCCAAATGGTCCACAATGGCCATCAGTGACTACACATTTTTTTATTTAGAATAGCCTTTACTTTGTAACTGCATTATTTTATTTATTTATTTATTTATTTATTTACAGTTGATTTACCAGGATTGTCCATTGGGCCCGAAGTACCCATTTTCAATGGAGTCCTGGGGAGAAAAGCTCCTGAATAAAGATACAAAACATTACAGAAGTTTACACTTTAACACATTCAGTCAAATTAATACAAATTGACAAAAACAGTGGTAAAAAACTTTAACAGTGGTTGACAAAGTAGAGAAATGTGTGTTCAAGACAAAAAACAGAGAAACAGGTGATTACAAGCAAAGAATCTTTGGTTATGCTATATAAGACAAGCATTGCATTGTTGTAGAAAAATATGTAGTATTTAGAATGGAATACTAGAGTTTAAGAATTATTAGGGTGTTATTGCTTTAGCTAATTTATAGTTTCTGTTATATATGATGTGGTGACTTGCCAAAAACACGCGCGTGAGACTTTGGTGCACGGTCCCGAGCAATAGAACGACAAAACCAAACGGACCAGCACTCCAGGCAGAAGAGATGTAATAAATAACTTTTATTAGGTAGCAAAAAACTACCTAAACAACTAAGGCATACAGACCGGTTTCGGCATAAAAAGACTTTATCAATGTCAAAATTTCTACATTAAATATAAATCTATTAACCAGCTTCCCTTCTTTTGAGACTCCTTAAATACCTTATTCAAAATTGGTATAGTCCAACCATTGGTTCATTCATCAAATGTGATTTAAAGGCACCATTACACAGAAATGAAAACATATATAAAGAAACACGCTTAAAGGAAAATGAAATAAGAAAAAATAAAAATAAAAATAAAAATAAAAACCATACTCTCAATTATTGCAATAATTCCTCCACACTGACATCCATATCAAACCATATGTTAATTTGTTTTTTGGGGCTCATACATATTATTTGCATTGGTTAATTACAAACCATTAATAATGTGTATGTATTGACCCATCAATTTAAATTATAAAATTATAAACCAAAAGTATCATCATGTACCTCATATTCATTTAACCCAGGTTTGAAAAATGCCCCCAATTGGGTAATCCATTTGCTCTCCATATTGTTCAACTTAGCATGCCATCCCATTTTTAATTTTCTTGGTAATTGAATCTTATCAATAATCACAAACTTAAAGCTTGCTTCCTTATGCTGTTTAGTGTGTTTGTATAGGGCACTTGTGACCCGTCTGTTCCTAATGGCACTTATATGATGTGGTGCCTGTAGGAAGCAGGCTAGACTAGGAGGGATGAGAGCAGGAGCTTTCCCAGGAAGATGTTAAGTGTGTGTGTAGAGATTTTTTAAAAGCTGGAAGGTTAGCAGTGGTACGGATGGAGGGGGGAAGGGAGTTCCAATTGCGTGCCAGGGAAAAGGACAGCAGATTTTTCCCTGGCGAGTGAAGAGGTTTGTACAGTTCTATCAGATTTTAGTTATTAGATCTTAGGGCTCTTTGTGGCATGTGCATTTTAAAGGTGGAGCTGAGTGAGGGACAGAGGGATGGATGGAATATGAGTTTGTGGGCAAAGCAGAGCTGAGTAAAGGCGAGATAGTTAGGGAGCTCAAGCCAGTTTAGTTTGTGGAGAGATACACAGTGGTGGGTAGATGCTTTGTGGCCAGTGGCAAATTTGGCTATTTTATTATAACATGAGGACAGTTTTGTTTTAAGGTATGACTGAAGGTTTGTTAGAAGAGGAGCCCCATATAGAAGTGAAGGAATGAGGAATGTTGTAGCAAGAGTATGTTTAGTAGATGTGGAGAGGAATTTATTATGTCGATAAAGCATGCCAAGTTTATAATGATTTTTTTTATGTTTAGTAGTAGATGGCTATTGAATTTGAGCTGGTCATCTATCAGGACCCCTAACAGTTTGCTTTCAGATTCTAGTTCAAGAGGGGTGTTGTTTTGGCTGATGATAGAGAGTAGATTAGGTGGTAAATACCATAAGCTTGGTTTTAGATGCATTGAGTGCTAGATGATTGTTTTTCATCCATTGTTCTGTGGTAGAGAAGGCCTCTTGGGTTCATTTTAAGAGAGTGGGAATGGATGTGGCTGTGCAGATGATTGTAGAGTCATCTGCATATTGAACAAGTTTGGCGTGGGGAATTGAGTGGGAGAAATCATTTATGAATATATTGAACAGGAGAGGACCCAAGATGGAACCTTGGGGGACACCAGTGGGTGTATTTAGAAAGGAGGAGATGGCTGTTTTCCATTTGACAGCTTGTTGTCTATGGGAGAGATAGTTGGTGAGCTAATTGATAGTGGCAGGGGATAGGTTAAGGTTAGATAGCTTAGTAAGGAAAAGGCTGTGAGATATGGTATTGAAGGCTTTAGAAAGGTCAAGAAGGAGAGTGGATACAACAGAGCCAGAGTCTCGGGCAGTATTTACTGTTTCCAGGAAGGAAAGGAGGGCAGTCATGGTGTTGTGGCTGGGTCTGAAACCATGCTGTGTGGGTGTTAGTAAGTTATTATCTAGGAGATAGGGAAGGAGTTGGCGATGGATGCATTTTTCTAAGAGTTTTGATATAGGAGAAAGGATGGCGATGGGATGGTAGTTAGTGATATCATTGTTCTTGCCTCCTTTAGGGTATGATGAAAGCTCTTTTCCAGAGTGTGGGAATAAGACCTTCTTGGATAGAGCGGTTTATTAGGATGCTGATGGGGAAGGCAATGGCATCAGCAGCGATGTTAATGAAGTATGAGGGTATGTTATCAGGTGCATTAGTACATGGTTTTAGCTTTTGCAGGAGCTTTTTTATGGTAGATGTAGGGATGGGTTTTAGGGAAAAAGGTGTGAGTTGAGAGGTAGGAGATGAGGGGGAAGGAAGGAGGTGGGATGTAGGTGTAGAGGGTGTGGTGTTATTGGAGAAGGATGTGGTAAGTTTAGAGATGGAGTCTAAGAAGAAAGAATTGAACTGGGTGGCGAGATTGATATCTGGAGCACTTGGGTCTGGGCTTGGGTTTTCTGCAGTGCCAGGTTTTAGGAGTTTATTGATACCTTTCCAGAATTTTTGAGGGTTGGTTTTATGGTTGTTTTGAAGTATGGAGTAGTAGTTTTGACGATCTATTGTGATAAGCTTTTTGACTTTGTTGCGAAGAGTTTTGAATTCATTTAGGGTAGAGGAAGTTTTGTTTCTTTGGTAGTGTGCCCAGGCTTTGTCTCTCAGTCGCATGATAGTTAATGTATTTTTTGTAAGCCAGGGGGCGGTATTGTTTCAAATTAGTTTGTTTTTTATGGGGGCTAGACTATTCAGGAGTTTCAGGAAATTTGTATTGAAGTATGCAACAGCATTATCCAGGGGTAGAGTTTTTAGTGGGTAGGAAGGTAGGCAGCAGGACAGTGTGAGAAACAATCAGTGAGGTGGAGGTCAGAACAGAAGAAGGTAAGCAAGATGGTATGTGTGACTCTTGGAGTGCACTATAACTGAGAAAGGAGAGGACAAAAAGTAGAGATAGAATGGATAGAGCTGTAATTTAGCAGTTAGTATAGGGAAATATGTTAAAAAGTGGTATTGAAGTGTATGGGAAGGAGTGAGGAAAAATGATTAGGTAGGTAGGTAGGCACTACCCCCTAGTGGACAGAGCCTAAATGTATAAGAGAGGCAGACTGAATGGTGAAAAAAGTCATATATAGTTATCATATATAGTTCTTTTTTTCTGAAAAATGCTTCTCTCTTGATGTATTTTGTTTGAGGTACTTATATATATTGTGTCCCAGTCCTCCTTTTTTCCCTTAGGGAATACACCTTATATTTCTTTAGGCTTATCAAAACAGATAACATATGCTGTAGTCAGCCTACTGACTGTGCAGTCCTGCTGCTGTACAAAATGCAGCTGAATATGATAATAACCTGGTGCACCAACTACAGAAAAAAATGTGAGGAGATGTGTCCATCCTATTGTCAGTGTCCACTCCTCCAGGAAAAATTTCAGACATGATATTCCCATGTAGTGATTCCAAAAACTCTTTTTGTTCTGTTAACCTGCTGCTCTCAGGTGGTCCCCTTTGTGGCTAACCTCTGTGCCACAATGGAGTACATGTGACTCCTGAGTGCCTGTAATAGGGCATCATTTTCAGGGGCACTGAAATTGTCCCGTGTCTGCTGTCCATCTAGTCTACTGGACATGCAGACAGCTGTAAACTTGTGACACAGAGCTATAGACAGTATACTGCAAGGTCAGGGAGGATAAAAGCTACAAAGGGTAACCTACGTAAGCCGTGCTACACTCAAAGTGAGATCTTTGGCTGTATGCCATAATACAGCTGTAGGAAGAAATATAGGAAAAGCACACAGCAGGTGTATTTGGAACTGGTTGGTATAAGTGCTCCCCAATGGGCTAGTGTGGTGTTGGAAAGCATTCCTGCTGGCTACAGTAGAAGACTGGTAGGTGAAACAGCAGTGCCGCAACTTTACCCTATCACATAAGGAGGATACATATATGTAGCCACAGGAATAACTTGCTGAACAGGATAGGACACCATATAGATTAGACAGTCCTTACCCTCACCATGTATAGTAACACACATGCAAAGGGGGGTTTATCCTGATATCATTGGCTAATAGTGACACACATAAAGGGTTAGTAGTTTGTTATGATATCATGAGCTACTTTGTTGCCAGTATAAGCTACACACTTATACGCAGGCACACAGTACTGACAGCCTTATGTTATGTAACTCCCTGTTTAAGTTTGGAAGTCCTTTGGAAGGAGGATGGAAAACACCACATATTTACAAGTCCTGTGAACCTCCTCAAAGCTGATTATAGATTTGCAAAGTGCTGCTTTTCCTTCTAATATACCATAATTAGTAAACTCTGTACAGCTTAACAAACAAAATGGTGGTGAACCTCTAAAACACCACAAATTGGTACGTTTGTGTGAAACCTAGGCAAACTAAGTCAGGATTTATATGTTTGGAAATCATGTTTTAAGTGTGATTCATAGGGTACCATTTTAAAGTGACATCATTTTCTGAGGATATTAGCGGGAAAATGGCATCTTCTACTGGATACCAGCAGGCAGCATCTTTGTACTGCCTCAAGGAGAGCAAGACATACCTATCCTTACTGTCATACCTCCACCTATTTCTCCCAGTCCATGAATGCGCCATTTCTACTTCCTCATATCCATATTTTTCCTTACTGACTAGAGCCTTTAGGCACCAATAACTCCCATTCACACCACAGAATCAGAGTTCCTCTCTGAAATAGCAGTAATACTTAACAGCAGTTAAACTGCACACTGCCAAGACAACATACTCTCAAGGTACTGGCGGGCAACTCTTTGCATCTGCAAAAGCACACTCATTCTATATATTTTGAAAGTGTTTATTTTGCATGCTACAAAGTTTTGCTTGTATATACTGATCTCTGTCTGGAAAGTGAAACAGATGCACTTAGCTTACATCCTTGTTTTGTTAACTCTTAGTATCATATCTATTGTATGTATGTATGTTGTTTATTGTAAATACCTTCAAAAGTGTTTTAGTTTTTTATGTTTTTGTTTTCTTCCTTATAATCCCCAGGCTGAGCCTCTAGATGGTCCAGATGGATCAGTGTGCTACCCCACCAGGCAAACAAACAAAACAAATAAACAAATATGTCCTTCATGACCAATTCAGGGAATGCCTACTGGCCCTACAATGGTGCTTTCCAAAAAGTGGATGGCTGGTACGATCTGGCTGAGGATTTGCCCTCAGTCATGGGCCTTCCAGGAGAGAGGAGCAGCTTGGACATAGTTATAATGACCCGTGGCACAGGAACCCTGAAAGATCTCTGCTGAGCATAGTTAGCTTGTCTGGTGGCACTGTAGCAGAAGCAGAGAGCTTATGAAAGCACATTGTTACAGTTCTAACAAACTAGAATTCTTTTTTTTTTAAATAGAAGCATCTTTACTGAATTATCACTTATGGCATAGGCAATCATACATTTATATAAATGAAAAGAAACCATATTCAGATATTTTCAGTTGCAAACATTAAAAAGCACATATAATCTGCTATACATCCATTGTCAATCGACATAGCTCATTCAATTTATACCTTCTCTTAAACCTCATTCTTCTTCCAAACGTTGTTCTTCATGTATTGTTCCCTCAATCCCGATATTTTCTATGTAATTTGCACCTACCCTTTTCTAAAGATCCCACTTCCAGTTCTTTTATCTCCGTTACTACATTCACTACTTCTAGTATGGTTGGTTTAGACTTTGATTTCCATTTTCAAGTAATTGCTTTTTTAGCAGCCACATCTGCTGTGGCTTCATAAATGATTGCAGGCATTACACTCATGCCCTGTCTGAAGTTGCCAATTGCCCCCTAACAGCTTCAATATGAAGAAAGCAACCCCTTCAGCCTACCATACTTAATGCAGCAATGCAGTAGATATCCAGACCTGAGAAGTGGAAGTTAGGTAACAGAACTCAGAATGGTATTCAACATGTGTGTGTGTGTGTGTGTGTGTGTGTGTGTGTGTGTGTGTGTGTGTGTGTGTGTGTGTGTGTGTGTGTGTGTGTGTGTGTGTGTGTGTGTGTTTCCTTCTTGTTTTGTACTTGACTCTGTTCTTCTGGCAGGTTTTTGCCAAGGCCAGGTTAGTTGTGTGTTGGCTACTGTGTGAAGCTTCACTAACAGAAGGATGTAGTGGTGGCACTTAATGGTAGATGCCGGTTTCTACAGGGACATCGTATTGGGTGGGATAACAGTGCACAATCTCACAGTATGTGGATATTACCTGATGTGCCCATATGAGTAAGTGAGTAAATATTCTGTGTCACCATGGTAACATTTGGATGAGGGACACATGCCTTTCTCATAACTAATGGGACATATATTTGAAATTGTGGTTTATATAACTGTTCTGGCATCTCATCTCATACCTATCACAGATCTTAAATGTGCCCTTTCTCACTTTGCATGATCATAGTGAAACAGTAACTGAATCACCTACCGCATGAGGCAATAGTCTAGTGGCCAACCATGGTTAGTACTACTCACATGCCAGCTTGTGTCTTAAATATACTCCGTGCATTGTCAAAACAGATTCATTTATAGCATATTTCCAATTATGTCTCCTCATTGCAGGTCTGGATGATTTGTTCACCAGACAGCTTAACTATTGTCTGCCCCAAAGAAGTTATTGCTAAGGAGCCTGATGAAGAGGCTTGGAATGCCTCATCAGACACTTTTCTTGATCTTTTCCAGCAGGAACCCTGCCTGGATTGCTTGATGTGATCAGCCCCAGCTGCAGCATGTTGTGGGGGTTGCATTTGAGGGAGCAATGGATGGATTTATGGCCCAGATGGGCAGCTTCCTGGAATGGATTCCACGTTCCCTTGACCTGCCAGCCCTAACCATTTGATCATGACAGAAGGGCATGGCCCACACTGGTACTTGGCATAGCCCATACCAACGGTTTACTGGATCCATCATCTGGTGATGCATCATGCTAATATCCTACTGCTCGTGAACAGTATGTGGTACAGTGCTGCTTGACCCCACTCCACCCCTGACTAGGTATGCCTCTACCTCTTGTGTCACACCCCACTACCTGTGCATTCTCCAAACCTCCCCATCACCATTTGTTAGCCATCTGTTTATCCATCACAAGTCTCCCGCACCCACGGGACTCCCTACCACTGCACTTAAAGCAAACTGAAAAACTACATTTTCATAAATGAACTTAATTAATAACTAAATAACTCCTGGCTATGCTCTTGCTCAATCCCAGGCTAATACATTAACTGTAATCACCAAAAACTAAAGTTTAATTGACTACATACTATCTCACCGCATCCTAATGCTACTCTATACAATTGCTCTCCTCCTGTCATACATACTCCTATACACTGTCCTTCTTTTTGCCTTTCTCCTTGCTAAATTTTCCCTTCTTTCTTCTTGATTTCCTTTCCTCTCATTTATTCACCTGAGAGGTGGTCACATATGTGGACATCATAACACTATAGTTGCACACTGTAGTGCTATACAGCTGTCTGTGACACTTGGTACCCCCTGCTGAAATATGTGCTCCTATACATAGTACAGCTGCTGGATGCACTGCTTTAGTTTTGGGATGCAAAAGTCTGAGTTCACATGTTCAGTTCTTGCTTGACTGTGCAATGAAATGCTTGGCTGCCCTATCCCCTTGTATCTTGTGCTTCACTGAACAGTTGTATTTATTCACACAGATGCTTCACTGCTTATTTCTGTACCACATAGTAGAATTGTTGTTTTGGCTCATATATGTAGTGGCTGCATATGTTGCTGCGCAGTGGAGCTTAGCTGCGCAACTCTTGTGCAGAAGTTCAGTGTATATGTACGAATCCTGTCCTATATTATAAAACTTTGCAGGAAACCATGAACAGCTGAACACCTAGATTAAGTGATCTGCCTACTCTGGGGAAAAGAAGCAAGTTAATGGATATGCCAAATGCATTTAAAATGCAAAGGCAAATAGTATCCTCTAATATCTGTGGTAAAAAAACAAATTCTTTGTACTGTGTCATTGTAGTTACGTTCATGTTTCTATATAATTCTCTGAACCTCTGAGTAAATTTATCTCTCCCCCTCTACAATTCACTGATTCTCAAGCTATCAAATAGGCTCCAGTCTATCAGATGGCAATCTGCTTACTCCCCTTTCCTACCTATCCAAACTGGTGTCCCACAAGGCTCAATCCTTGGCCCCCTCCTGTTCAACATCTTCACCAATCATCTTTACTCCTCCTGCAACACCTCCTCCCTCATACAGTACTCCGGTGAATCTACTCATATGTTTTGTGCTGTCAACATCTCTAAACTTCTTTCTGGCACCCAAAGCTCCTTCTCATCTGTGGAAAAATGGATCACAGAGCATCAACCTATACTCAACACTAAAAAACGAAGCTCTTACTATTTATGCCCAAAACGCTCCACCACCTTACATCCACCTTTACTACTTCTTCACTAGATAACACTCTTATCAAAGCTGAGCCTCACACTAAGTTACTGGGTACAATAATCGAAGACCAACTCAAATTCGACATCCATATCCAACACTGTATTTAAAAAATTAACATGAAACTGGGTCTTCTCTACAGAAATAAGAAATTTCTTGCTCCCAACTCCGAACCAACCCTTGCCCAAGCCTATCTCCTTCCATGTCTCCTCTACGCCTCCTCTATCCTAACTCACCTCCAGTCAAACCTTCTTTCCAAACTAGAACAACTTTACAATAACATAGCCAGATTCGTCAGTAACCAACCTTATAAAGCCCATCATTGCCTTGCTTGAAATGGCTTCAATGGCTAGAATTCCCCCAGCTCTTACTACTTGTCCAGCTACAGCTCACACACTCCCTAGTCAACAAACCGCTAGCCTGCCCAGTACTCTTCTACCTTAGTATCCCCTTACACCTCAACCCAGTCTCTTCATAGTTTCGACCAGCAGCATCTAGACATCTATAAACCCAACAAAACTAATGGTAAATTCTTCTATAAACACTCTGTGCCCCTTGCATGGAATTGGCTACCACCTCACATTCATAGCATCACTAGTTCCAGCTGCTTTAAAACTGAAGTCAAGCACTACTTTCTGAATTCAAAAGCCTGTCCTTGCCTAAATCCTCCATAATCTACATTTTCCTTCGTTTTTCTTTTCACTACCTGTCTACATCTAATAATTCAATGACTAATCTGCTCACTAGACAATACTACATTATGCTACTTGGGAAAGATATGTCATTATTGTAAATACTTAAATGTACTTCATTTGTTTTATTTTTATTACAGTTATTCGTTTCACCTGATTACTGAATATGTAATTTTTGTTTATATTGTATTGCTGCACTGTCTTTCTTGGGTTTTGCATATTGCCTGCTATGTTATCTTTTTATGTTTGTATTGCTGGAGCTTTAAACCTTGGGTCTCCATTGAAAACAGGTCATTGGTTCAGATGGACTAACCCGGTTAACAAATGACAAATATATAAATAAATTTAAAGACATTTTTAATAGCATTGGTTGTCTAAAGGGAGGACAATCTGAGATAACTGAGTCTACATGCTCTAAAGTCCATCTAACATGAAAAATGGAAATATAATTCAAACATGAAAAATAGAAATATAATTCAAGCAGTTCATGGGCAGCATTGCCAGTTGCTAATGGTGGAGTAATTCACAAGCAAGTTCTCAAATGATCTTTTGCATTATTCTAGTCCAGATGCAACTTCTGCAAAAAGTAAAATTGATAAAAAGTTCAAAATGTTATATTTTTAGCATGTTGTATAGCAAATACAGCTATCTGAGACTACTCTCTTCTTTAATTTCTATACCTAAAGTTTTCTGTAGAGAGCATATTATGCATAAGTGTAAAAGATGATAGGTTATCCAGATGATGCTTGGTATGGATTTTTACCAAAGAACAACATTACAGCCATATGAAGCAAATATTACTTAGAGCATGACAAAGAAACTTAACAAATCTAAATGTTTAAAAGAGAAAACTGTAAAACAGAGGTGCAAGAAACAAATTATACTTGTCAAATTATGCAGTAGCCAGATTAATTAAAAAAATCCAAATGTTAGACCGAAGCCCTTAAAAAAATCTAAAGTTATCTGGAAAATTCTACTGCTTAAATGTAAGACCTTTGGTTTACCTGTGATAAACATCCTGCAGCCTACTTTACTGACCTCTCTGTACAACCACACCACTTGAAAGTCATGAAAAACAAAAGCAAAACTTTGGAAAGGGATTTGCAGATGAACTTCTCTCCTCTGCATCCCCTGATGTTGGGGGGCTCTGACACCACACCCCATTCTAAAAGTATATAGCTAACTAAACATTAGTTAAAATTAAAGGAATGGGTATCATCAGATACTTTTCTGCTGGTTAAACCAAAATAAATCTAGTCTTAACAAAATGTTTGAAACATACTTATTTGATTAAAAGACATCTTGATACAGATATATATTTAATTCCAAAAACATATACTGTAAAAATAAATAAGAGTTTTTAAAAATTTCAAGATATTTTAAAAGCTTCTCTTAAGTTCAGTTGCATGGCTTTAACTAGCTTTTATTCACTGTAAGAAATCTAACTTAGAAAATAAAAAAAATATATTTTTCCAAGACAGCAAGTTCCCTGCAACCATACACCCCTTTACTTAAACATAGATTCCACAGTCACTCAACAGTGAAAAAAATTAAAAACTCACATTCTTACAATCGTCTCATACAAACATGAAGGCCACTATGACAAAAAGTGTAAATGCTTTTAACAACCCTTCATGAAACATTATAATGTAAAGTTGTTAACAAAAACATCAAAGTGCAGGACATTTTTTAATTACTCTTGTTTACTAACTGAGTTTGATGTAATGCAATGTGAAAACGCTAGAAGTTGTTGGTTTCTACACTATGTTAATCCCCTGGAAATGCTAAATATTTAGAACCTGAATCCTTTAAGGGAAAATGTTCATACTTTTTGATATACAGTCTTTTTTTTTAATATTCAGTCATGCCAGGGACACAAACACTGAAGACTGTCAAGGAAGCAAGATATAGTAGTAGTTTTAACAGTAGCCAGCATACACTGAGTAGCAGCTTGAAGAGATGCAGGCCACATCTCCGTAAACCTACAGACACACAATGAACCAAGAAGTGAGACAATAAGAATTACCTTTCAGACCCAAATATGTGAACAAAGGTCTCTGGACATTGCTAAAAAAGATATCCACAAGGAATTATGGAAGGAACAAATCAGACTCTAATCATCTCATACCTGTTTATCAGCAGAATATTGTTGTCCATAACTAAAATGTAACTGCTTTGGGGTAACTGTTTTTAAAGGTTCTCATACTGTGTGCTTGTCTGTTTATTTCTCCTTTTCTCAGTATCCAAACATGCTGGGAGAGGCAAGCAATAACAAGTCTGACATCCATCATATAGCAGAGCCTAGGAGAGTTTATAGTGGCCTAACTCTCACATTTTTGAAAAGGAGGTACAACACAGTGCAGGTTTATGCTTCCTCACTTCCAGTAACCTCAGGTTACAATGTGATGCTCTTTTTGGTTGGGCTCATGTCTTCAAATCCAACTTCCCATACCTGAAGTGAGCATTTGTGGTCTTCCCTAAGACAGTGCTTCTAGGGTGAGACCTGTACCAACTCCTTCTCCCACGAAGGGTGACATGGCTCCATTAGTTTATTCTCACTTCTCCCTATCCAACATATCTGTGCCCTCATTGCTATACACACCAGGGTCATGTTGACGGTGCAGTGGTAGCACTGTCACCTCACAGCAGGAGGTTCTCCAGCTCGATTCTCGGCCGGGGTGCCTTCTGTGCAGAGTCTGCATGTCCTCCCTCCATTCGTGTGGGTTTCCTCTGGGTGCTCTGGTTTCCTCCCACATCACAAAGACATGCATCTGGAATGTTTCTCCCCAGGCCTCCGCTGAAAATTGGCTTTGTTCCAAGTCAGACTTTCCCGGTAAACAAATGTTAAATAAATAAAGTAAAGCAATGCATAGCCATGGCTCCATATCTCTGTGCTATAATGACAGTATGCAGCATACAGTAATTTTAGTTTTCTAGTATTGCACAGACTAGTCTGGCTAAGCATAATGCTTGCTTTCACCACTGGCTTGGCTTGACTTCATTTCCTAGATATACGTGAAAAGCTAAGCAAAATTAAAGTCACAGTAACAAATACATTCCAACAGGCTGAATATTTATCCTTATAAGAACCAACAAAAGAAAAAAAACTTGTAAAATATAAAAAAACAACAAAGCCAGTGAATCCAAAATTTTAATAAAAACAAAATTTCACTCCTCTAGCACCTCGGACATACAGCCTTTGATAGAGTATGCAGCACATACCCACACTGCATGTATTTGTATCAATCAATATTAATTAATACAATTAAACAATTACAACAACCATTTCCAGTTTACTTCCTTATTAAGCCCTTTTGGAGATAAGAGTACCAAATTTTAAAATTAAAACTGCCTCTTTATGAAGCAGTTTACTTTTTAAAGACATACCAGGAATAACCGTTACCCTTTCTAAAATAGTACCTTTTAAGTTACCACTATCACCCCGATGACAAGTATCAAAATGCAATGCTAAAAAGGGCTTTCCAATTTCTTATTTTTAATATCTCTAAGATGTTCTTGAAACCTAACTCTGAAGCTTCGTTTTGTTTCGCCCACATAAAATAAATTGCATTCACATTTTAATACATAAATAACTCCTTCTGTATCATAACTAAAAATATCACATGGATAAAACACTCTATTATAAATCAAATGAAAAGTTGGTACAGTAAATTTACATATTGAACAATGTCCATGGGGTTTCAACCCAAAATTTAAAGTTTGTACTTCCAATGGCTCTACCCGGGGTACAAATTGTGCATGAACAATCATATCTTGAACACTTCTGCCTCTCTTAGAAGAAACCATGGGTCTTTGAGGCAAGTATTCATAAAGATTTTTATCTTGTAACAAAAAAAATTCCAATAAAACACAATAGTCTCAACTGGGTCTATATTAGAACACCGAACTTTCAAAATTTCGCGTGTTCTAATATCGAACTCTATTAATCGAAAATTTAAAACATCGAACATACAGAACAGCAAATTTTTTCCTAAGGAAAATGTTTGTTGTTCCAAAACACATACACACAACACAAGCACACCAAACAAACAGCAAGCCACACACATACACCTAAACTCTTACACCTAACCCTACACTAAACTATACATACACCACTAACAATCCACTTACCTTAACCCAAACCCTAACCCTAAGGTCCGTCACTATCGCACAGTCACCTCACCGGCGCCCTAACTCTAACTCACCTACCCCGCCCTAACCCTCACGTCCACACAATCGCACACTTACCTGACCCACGCACCCTAACCCTAACCCTAACCCGCCCTAACCCTCACAATGCAATTCCAGACAAATTAAGCACATAATCATCATTAGTTTTAACTATAATTACAGTCTCTAAAAAATCAGTTTCATCTTTTCTTCTTTCCGTACTGTTGTTGCTGCTTCTCCCAAGCTGTTTCTGATTGTCCCCATTTTCGGCTGCCATTACCTGTGTTCTTGTTGCCAAGAAAACTTTCTTCCAAATAGTTATTATGTTGTGCTTGAGGTAATGGAGGATAAGCATTGTCATCATCTAACTCTTCAGCTGAAACATTCGTCGCCTCTGAAGAAGCGAAAGAAGCGGCATGGCATTTCTTTCTCATTCCTTTTGTATAGGAACGCCCCCGCCAGACTGGCGGCTTTTACTGGAATTCACCACAAAGGCGGAACCATTGCCATAGTCCCGCAAGTCTCTCTGCAGTTTATTGACCTTCCTGTAAATCAACTCTTTAGTAGCAGCTTGCAGTTTATCATTAATGCTTCTCAGCACCAATTCAAATTGTGGTACACTAAGGTGAGAACATAAGGAAGCACAAACAGTTGAGATCTCTTCCTTAATTTTCCATTGTTTAATTTGGTCCCGTTTCACTAAAATAGCTACCCACTCTGTAGTACAATGGTGTGCAGCTGCTATCCACCATTTTCAAACCCCACATCTTCACTATTTTCAGGGTTAAAAGGAGCTGAAGGGTTTTTGAATGCTCGCAACCCTTGCGGGGTAATGTCAAGCTCCAAATATCTTTGCAAGCTAATGATATTATAATGTGCAGCATTTTGTTTAAATAACAAATGTGCCAACTTATTAACAGTACCTTGTAATTCAGAAAAGAGTGCTAAATTATGACTGTCCAACAGACAAAAGGGGTTCACAGTCTGTTTATGACACCCTTCTTCCAACATTCTTTCTCATACCTTGGGGGGCTCACCGGACCTCTGGATATTGGAAACACCTGTTCTTTCTGAACGATCCCCCACTTGTGGGATATAGTGCTCCATCGTTCTCGGAGTACTTTCTCCATTGTCTTCCCTGAAAATCCTGGAGATCTGCTAGGCAGGATCACTGGCCATGTATAGCAATCAACAAAAGGGAAAAAATTGTAAAATATAAAAAACAACGAAGCCAGTGAATCCAAAGTTTTAATAAAAAACAAAATCTGAATATTTATCCTTAACTGATGGATCTACTAGCCAGAGTTGGCTTATTTATGGATGAAACACAGCCTCAGACTGAATAAAACGTGCCTCTCTAATGTACTGTTGATCCCATTTTATATATGACCTTATAATGAATGCAGCTGGTGCTCCTAGAGATGGCTTATGGGAAATTTGGACCTTACTTTACTGCAGAGAAGCTTAAGGGCCATTAATAACTAACCTTTAGATATTCCTTGTAGCCAGATCTGACATTCTTTATCATGTCATGTGTACTTCTTACACAATACAGATTCAAATGGCAAAATCTCAAGCTGTGCATTTCTGAATGGGAATAAGAAAACTACATAAGTGAATAAGGATCATGCTAGTGAATCAGATGGTGATAGCACACTTCCCAGCCCTCACTGTAAAACGTCAGGATAGTCCAGTGCTGAGGATTCTGTGCTCAATAAAAACACAGTAAAGTATGTGAAGAGCTGTTTCATGTTACATAGTTAGAGGATTCTCCCAGGGAGAAGCAGGATAAAATGAAATGACAAAGTAGACAAGAAAGTAAAAAACAACGGAGAATAATGAAATATAAAAAGTGGTGACAATTTTTTGCCACACAGAAGAAATGACAAATTTCTTCCACTTATTCTACAACAACCCCACAGTACAGAGTTTAAAAACGTCTACATGAAAACAGGTCCCCACTGGCAGACATCCAAAGGAAAGGAAAGGCAGGCAGTAAAGCACTACAACTACAAACAGAAGGCAGAAGGAAATGCTGTGATGGTAAACTCTGTGCATCAATTTATATACTATGTATGAGTACAAACTCATATATATTCTTACCAGATGACCTAGCCTTAGCACCACAAATATAATATGCATACCTACGTCTCAACCAGAACAATTCTGGACAAAGCCAAAAATAATTGTGGGAGTTGGGGGGTAGATTCTAAGTATTGTTCTAATAAACTTATAAAGTTGCTAGAGTGAAAGGTTTTGCATGCATTTTCTGAAGGATATTAAGTCTGAAACTCAAATGTCTGTCATTATTTAGTGACTTTAGTCCTCATCTAAAAAAGTGAGGACAGTTAAGAGGCATGTATGCATACCCCTCAACCCATAAGCAACAACAAAAAAACATAGTCCTAGCATTTAACAAATCATAGCAGAGGGTCAAAAAGTGGAGAATTTTGTTTTTCAGAATAAAAGTTTAACATACAGTACAATCCATTCAATTAATGATGTTGAATCTTTTCTTTAGAGTAGCGTGGGTGTTTACTAATGCATATATCCTTAATTATGACCAACTATATACAGAAAATCAGCAAACCTAGGAGGACCAAGATTAAACCTTAGGGACAATACCATACACCAATGACTAAATCAGAGCTGTTGAATGTTAACAATGATTTGCCTTCCTGTTAGAGCATGTAATTGTGCTAGAAGTGAATTTGAATATATTGTTGAATTAACATGTTTCACTGGGATAACATGATATAGAAAAGAAAGAAGAGAATTTCTGACACTGAGATGTTTGCTTCAACCACACAGGCAACAGGAATACTGAGAACAGAAACACAGAAAATCCAGCAGACTACAGGTGCAACATACCATGTTTCTCTAAGGATGATCGCAAGGGGCATTACAGTGGGGCAGTGAGTTGATCAAGCCATGGAGATCTAGGATGAAATAACAGACGAACCAAAAGGGGACTAGACCATAAATCACAGATCTTACGTTTATTCAGAGAGATTATGGCTAGTGTCTTGCAGTTGCTGAACTTCAAATCCAGCTGTTAAGCAGTAGTAAAAAAATGAAGATAGAAAGCAAAGTATAGCCATGCTGAACTATATCAATCAGAGGGAAGAGGATGGGAACTTCCCCAGTGCTGAAGTGTAAATAAATAAGGACCATATTTCTCTGCCTAACAAAGCGGAAAGCAACCATCTGCATAATCCCTCTCTTTTTGTGATTGAAAACTTGCAATGTGGTAATAAAAATTAAGCATGAGAACCAAACACAAACCAAAATAAAATGAAACAAAAAGTCTGAAAAGTAGGCTGACCTGCTTTTTGGACGTTTTATTTCATTGTATTTTAGAAAAAAAATGAGTAGGCCAAGATTTGTCCTAATAGTATGGAGGTTAATCAGGGTTGCCAAGGAGTTGAAAGATGATGCAATTGGTGTTTATAGGTTTGATAATGACTGCAAACTGACTTCGGTTCAAAGCACAAATATTTATTTATTTATTTTTTTTCCATTTGCTAATGAGGAAAGTCTGACTGGGCAAATAAAACAAAAAAATTCAGTGGAGGCCCAGGGAGAAAAACAACAGAAAATTCTATAATATCATACATTGATACAAAGCATAAAGATCACATAACAATTGCAGTACAAACATTTTCAATAAAGTACACAAACATAATTCAAATTCTTAAATATTGTAATGAACCCACACAGAGTTATATTGAGTAACATGTTACATTACAATATAGTAGTAGATACTTGCGAGAAATAAAATTGGGTACGTTGATTTAGTGCCACAGATTAAGATTAGGTGGAAAGAGAGAAAGTAATAAGTTAGAAGTGAGGGAGAGGTATAGCAGTTGATTAGTAGTTAGATAAATGTTCAGTTGTGAGAAATGATATGAGACACTTGTATTTTGAAAGAGAGCAAGGGTGAGGGAGCAGAAAACTGCATACAGTAGCATTAGGAGACAGTGAAATGGCAAGCAGTAAATTAAATGGTAGTTTTTGATGCTCACAGTTAAGGTATTACCCTGGGCTTAAGAAGATGCATAGCCGGGAGTTATTTAGTTATTGTTTAAGTTTATTTTTGAAAACATTTAGTTTTTCAGTTTGCTTAAGTGAAGTGGTAGCGTGTTTCAAAGTTTGGAGACAGCAGAACTAAAGTAAGTTACCAACAGTACTAGTAGAGGGTGAGGAAAAGTGATTTATTTTGAGAGCATAGGTCTCTGGAAGAAGAATAACATTTTATGGAGTTTTGTAGTGCTGGACAGTTTTCTGGTTTATATATTAGGTTATGGGCAATGACTATTTGTAAATAGGTAAGATATGGTGGGAGTTTTAGCCAGTATAGTTGTTTTAAGACTATGCATTGGCCACTTTGTGTAAATAAGATGGTGGCAAATCTTGCAATTTTGTTTTAACTGATGTGTCTACTTTCATTATACGGGTGCTATGAAGGTTAGTCTAGATTGCAGAGGCATAAAAGAGAGATGGTAGTAAGTAGGTTTATACAATTTTTTTCTAGTGCTATCAGTGAGGTAGTGATTAATCTGTATAGTTTTTGGTGTTGTTTAACAGCTTGGAGAATGTGTACTATTTCTGTTTATACTCTGGTATTATTTTTTATAGAACATTTTGAAAGATTGTTTTTGGTCAGATAAATATTTTGGGGTGAAGAGCACTGTAAGTTTTCTTTTGTTTGTTTTTTTTAGGATTTAGAAGAAGGTGAGATTTTCTTAGCTGTGCTTCAAAAGATGAGAAGGAGTTTTGGGTGACGTCATTAAACTTTGACAGGATTGGGGCAGAGCAGATGAGGGTGGCATCATCTACATATTTTATTATGATTGTGTTATTGGAGGCTATGGGAAGTTTGTTTATAAAGATAGTGAATAAGAGGGTGGCAAGTATTTAACCATGTGGAACTCCAATGGCAACAGGCATGAGGGTGAAAAACCTTGGAGCCATTTTACTGCATGCTGCCTGTTTGGGAGATAGCTATGGAACCAGGAAAGGGCTGAGTGGGAGAGGCTCAGTAGATTTTGGTGAAACACTCTGTCAAATTCTTTTAACACGTCAAGGAAAACAGATAATACTAAGTGGCTAGATTTTGTCATGTGGTTTTATGGTATTTGTGAAATTGAGAAGGGTGGTTGTGGTACCATATTTGGGACAAAAAGCATGTTGCTGAGGAGGTTATTATTGGTGAGTTACTTTAACAGTTGTGAAAGGATAAGTTTACCCAGGATTTCTGATAGAGGTGTTAAGATGGCTATATGTCTATAGTTAGTGAATTCTGTGAGGGTATAATAAAGACGTTTTTAAAAGGGCTGTGACATCATTTTCTAAAACAAAATGGTTTAAAAGGATAAAGATAGCATAGGCAAGGATGCTATTATCAGATAATCAGACACTCAGCAGGTAAACTGTCTGCTGCTATGGTGGTCACTTTTAGTATGTGCAGATGTTTTTTATAGTTACTGTTGAGACAGGCTAGAAATTAAACTGTCCTGGCTGAGTCCATTCCCAGCTATTTTCAACATACAATCCTTCCAAATCAGCAGAATCCAGAACTATATAACTTAAGTCTAGAGTGCATCCACTTGTTGTAGTCACTTTGTTAGAAATCAGCCGATGTTACAAGTAATACATCTTCCTTGTAGTACAGTCAAATATCTGTGAATTAATACTTTGAAAAACCAGAAGAATGTACGCCACTGAATGACTATGTTTTTGTTCTTTGCTAAATCCTAATTTCAAAACCCTAAAGAAAATGGCAAAAAAAATATTGAGTGTCTAATAAAAATGCATTACAAGGAGTATCGCCATACTGCACCTCTCTAAAGGCATTCAAAGTGTATCTGATACTGAGAAATGATCGGAAAAGAAATAATGCATGCCACTTCTGCTGTCTGGAGTAATGGTAAGCCACAGACTCCAAGGCCACAACTGACCACTAGGCCTCCACAGCTTTCGAGCCATTAACACCTTCATCCTGATTATCTTGCAGGTTAGAGGCAGTTCCTGAGACTGCAGCAACAGGCCAGAATATGCAAAGGTTCAACAAAAAGTAGTTGTTAATTTTGTAGCAAATAACTGAGCTGTACCCACTTGAGGACAAACTTATAGAGTGGGTAAGTATGCAGGCACAGCGGTTTGGATCCATAGTGTTGACAATGCTTCAAGTGCTGTATCAATTGCACAGACTTGGCGGGGAGACTCATCTATGTAACATGCTTTTCATACATTCTTAATTTAGAAGTGGTAGGCTTTGTCAGTCACAACTAAAAAGATACAGAACTCATTGTGTGACCCCTGCACAGTCTGTACTCAAGTTTAGCTATTCTGGGAAAGCCAGACTGCTGCAGCAGTAGCTTCATGCAGAAAAGACTCCCTCTGCACCAGGTGATCCGGGAGGATCCCAATAGGCACAGTTCTGACTAGTGCATGATGAAGCAGCCAGTGAAGTAGCAGAAAGCAATTCATCAGTATGCCATCAACATGGCACCGTGACAAGCGGTCCCAATCAGTGGCATTTCTTGGAGAGTATGATAATTAACCTGTAACTCTTGGATGAGCCTACATAAATGGTGACCTCCACTAGTTATGATGATCTGTGCCATGCCATATCACTGGTCTGATTGATCCAAACCACACTCTGCTGCCTCTAATCAGACTTCATTGTTACTAACCTCACTTGCTTTTTTTTTTTTTTTTGAAATCCCATTTTATCAAATCTGAGTTTGTCGACACTCAAAATATCGAGCTCCCACTTCATCCAAGCAGTGGAACAATGAAGATCTTCCCGGGGTAAGTAACCTGCTGTGTGAGCTGGTGAACTTTGCCCTTTACCCAACTGTAGTGTGATCTTAGAGTTGGTATATTTAGTTTGGGAGGGTGTGGGGGTATAGCCCTCCACCTGGGTGGGTTAGGATGGTGCGGTTTGGGTTTGTTTCTTTTTGGGTTAGTGGTTACTTTCCCTCGGAAGATCTTCATTGTTCCACTGCTTCAAAGAAGTGGGAGTTTGATATTTTGAGTGTCGACAAACTGAGATACGATAATATTTCGACGAAATCAGGTAGATTCATTTTTGCTGAAGTCTATCTGAATTAAAAAATGCATGCAATGCTACAATACAATCCTAATCACTCACCAAGTGCTTCACTTTTTATCACCCTCTATCCTACACACAGAGTGAACAACTAACTGTGTCCTGCTCATCTACACCTGCAGCCTGCTGCGATGTTGCCACTATCCTATCTGCCAGTAAAAGATAAAAAAAAAAGTTACGGCATTTAATGTAGAGTGGCATGTAATATAATAAAAATAGCTTGTTTTACTGAATTGGTTACAGCAGCTCAGTTATATAACAAACAAACAAAGAAGCCTGCTAATTTTCTGGAGTGTTTAATGGCTAGCACTAATTGCTGTTTATCTAGACTGCCAATGACAATTGTACAGTTCAATGCAGTAATAATAATACCTGCTACCCACCCTGGGAACACAATAACCAAAGTAATTTACAGAAAATAACCTAGTTTGTGTGATCCACTATTCCACTAAAATTAAATATTTGCTTGGAAGGGGCCACTAGCAATTCTACCCCAATTATACATATGTAAATCTTTTCCACAGAACAAGTGTTTTACAATAGAAAAATCAGCCCTCTTGCAAACAACTACATGATGTAACCACATGGTACAGCTATACTTATTCATCAATTGCATGCAATACTACAGAAACATATGTCCTGGTCACATGTGCATTCCCTATGATTCCTCAAACCCCTGGTGCACATAGCTACTTCCTCAAATATATAAATCATCTAAACATCAGTATTCAAAAGGGAATATAGTTTTGTGCAAACATGCACCACCCACAAATACATGCAAGTATTTCTGCAGGGAGGCAACACCTCTGCTCTCTCCATTTGAGGGTCTTTGCCCCAAACTCCTTCATTATTCTTCCTCTATCACTGCAGCTCAGAAGAGCAACAAATAAATAAATAAATAATAATAATAATAATAATAAACTAAGTCTTGTTCTTTTTCAAAGATATTACAGATTTTGGAGTTAACATCAGACAGTAAAATGAAATCTGACACACATAATAAGCACACAAACATGGCAGAACACATCAAATAATCCTATTTAAGCACTCATAGCTCAAGCAAATTAATATCTAGCACCTGAAAAAAAACAATTGCTATGGCTAGGCTTGTAAGGGCGCTAGGGCCATTAGCCTAGTAACCTCCTATGAACCTATATGTGACCAGTGTCTTCTCTTAACTGTAACGGATACACTGCTTATCAAGGCTTACAAGACTGTCACTTCATCCAGTCATCAATAGTTTATGCATTTGCATAACAATACACAACATGAACAGAAAAAAACAACACACTGTCCAGTCAAAAGTACTGTTATTTTACTATTATACAGCATTTTTAATGCTAACCTACCATTTCCCCAAGAAAAGCTAAGTAAAATTGAAGGTGGTCTTGTGGTGCTTAGAAAAGCTCATCTCCTCCAATAACTCCATTAAAAAATGTTTTAAAAGTGCATACAATGTAAGATTCAAGTTTGCAAAAAAGTCAGCAAAAATTGCTTTAAGAGTTATTTTACCTGTTGTCTGTGTGCTAGCTGGAAAGTGAGGTGCTGAAAAGTCCACAATGAGTGCAGTACTGAATGAAATTTTGGAGGATTTGCATGAGAGTAATGCTGCAATAGTGAATGAAATGCTTGATATTGAAGACAATCCAAGTTTTGTGATGGTTAGTGTATCCAGGGAACATTCCGCAAAGCTCATTTTAATAGAAGTGAAAATATGGATTTTGTGAAGAGAAAGGACACATGATGACAACATTAAGTTTATGAATGAGCTATTGCCATCTTCTCCCGGAAACACAAAAATCTGGACACAATTTAAGGCAATTGATATGAAACTGGCTATGGAGGGATATAAACTGGTTGAGATGGAAGATAAGGCTTGAAGAAAAAACTTCAAGTGGTAGGTGTATCAGAGATGGCAGAAGGATTCAATTGTGATGAGTACATGAAAGTTAAGTTTGTAATTTGTAATGAATTTTCTGTGGACAATATTCAGACCATAAATGCAGTGGGGTATCTTTGATTTGCTGTGGTTCAATTTGAGAACTAGATATTTGAAGAACAATTATTAACTCAGTTATGGAGGCTAGGTAAAAAAATGCTATAATTACAAAAAAGAAATCATCTGACCATGATTTTAGATGGTGAACAAAAGTTAGGCATATTTTTGATGCTATAAGGTAGTAACACCTAAATAATATACAACACAAGTCATTGTATCTTGGCACAATGAAAGTTTTTTTTCCTTGAGGAAGTGAGACTACATGAGGATTTAATTAAAGCATGGAAAAGTGTTTGTGATTTACAAGTTAAAGAAAGAGCTGGTGGTAAGGAGTCAGTATTATCAGATGAATCAAAGAAGCAATGATTCATTTGATATGGAATTAACTGTTAGACGATGTATCCAAAACGTGTCTCGGGAAACAACTAAGAAGCAAATGTCAAATAATCCAAACACACTAAATTCGAGCACAAGGAGTCCACATAAGGATAAACCAAGGGTTGTCACACAGCTGTTTTATTACAACAGATGCTTTAGCGCTTTCATCAACTCCAGACGTTGACTTCATCAGAATACTTGGCTTCTGTAAACAACCCACTTAAATAGCTCTACAAATTGGCGCCAAAAATAACAACCAATAAAATGCATCAAGCTATTTAAAGGAACATATAAATATGCAAACTATTTACCTTTTAAATTTAAAAATAAAAACATAAACTTATAATTACAAGATTTCCTTAAACCTTAATATAAAATCAATAACGTGCTACCAGAACAGGCTTAATAGGAATACTGTCATTTAATCCTAATAATAATAAGTCATGTAATTATAAGTTTATGTTTTTATTTTTAAAGGTAAATAGTTTGCATATTTATATGTTCCTTTAAATAGCTTGATGTACTTTATTGGTTGTTATTTTTGGCGCCAATTTTTAGAGAAATTTAAGTGGGTTGTTTACAGAAGCCAAGTGTTCTGATGAAGTCAACGTTTGGAGTTGATGAAAATGCTAAATCATCTGTCTTAACAAAACAGCTGTGTGACAACCCTTGGTTTATCCTTACGTGGACTCCTTGTGCTCGAATATAGTGTGCTTGGATTATTTGACATTTGCTTCTTAACTGTTAGAAGATGGTGATAAGACAGAGCATACTGTCACAAATTGTGGTGAACACCATGTGGCATGTGTTTATTTTTATTTCTAGACTAATACATTGGCAAGAGCCTGTAATAGTTGGTAGCTGCTAACATATATAGGCTAAGGGACATTTTCATTATCATTAATACTGTGATCCTGGTGTCTGTATACCAGTAATCCTCAAGGGCATTTTTGATTTGTTAGGACTTTTGCATAATATATGATCAGCAGGTATTCACAAAGTGATGCTGAGATAGGTGTGATTTACTAGTATTTGTCTCATGACTATGAAACAAAAAAACTGTGTGAGACTGGTCTTAGTTCTCCTTATTTTAAATGTAGATCCATTCATGTTGCTAGGTGTTAGTCATAAGTAATGAAGAGCTGTATTATAGTTTTAATTGCATCAGTCTTACCGCTGGATGATTTTTTATCTGTCTCTTGCTGGAGATGATGATGCCTCAGCTGCACGTTTGGGTATAGTACTGTCTGATTGTTGTGAAGTGAGTGTAAATAACTGATGTATGATGGGTTATCTTGGAATGAAGATCTTTGACTTATTTGGCTTTGAGGTAATGGATAAATATGACTGTTGTTGATAAATCGGCCAACATCTGCCACATTGGTCCTGCTTACATTAAATGAGAGTTAGTGTTTCCATAACTAAATTGCAGGAGAATGTATATGTTTTTATATTTGCAAACTGGACTTGTGTGTGGATGCCATTAGTAGGGTGGCTCTTTAGGGGCATACCTCAAAAAACAACAAATCAGTATTATTTGGTGAATTCAATATAGCTATCTGGACAACTGAGTGGGTGCCCTGTGATTAAAGAATTGCTGAACTTGTGATTATTGTCTGAGTATACTACAGGTATGTTTAATCAGTTTGATAATATAAACAGCTTTAAAGAAATGAACTAGTAATAGCTGCCTCATTTTGAGAGACAGAAAGAGATTTGTTACTGCATAGCTATTTATTTATTGGTTGACTTCCTCTTACCTGGCTGTGGCTGGACCCTAGAAGGTAAACTCTCCTGGATAATTTATTTGACAATTCAAGATCACTCCTGAGGTGGAATTTACTTGAAGGTATTATGTTGGGATGCATAGAATAAAGCAAGATTAATAAGGAATTATGACAGGAAATAATCTCTGTTTAATTTATGGGTAACAGCATGACTGGAATGACTAAATTACTCTTTTCCCTTCCTTAATAATATAGGAAATCATGCTAGTACTTGCGAGTACCAGACAGTCCAGTAAATGATAGTTTGAATCCATCCATCCTCAACCCCTTTTGCACATGAGGTCGGGATGTCACTTCAGCAGTGACAACCATCTTGAGCCAAGGTTTACATTGCCAGGTGGCTAGTCCTGCCACAGTAGTCCATTTGTACCAATTACTCACACACACACTCTCACCTACGGCCAATTTAGAGTGCTTAATCCACCTACAGATATCTTTGGAATGTGGAAAGAAACTGGAGCACCCAGAGGAAACCCACATGACCAGAAGGAGGACATGCAGACTCCGTACAGAAGGCGCCGCCATAGCTAAGAATCAAACCGGAGAACCTCTTGCTGTGAGGCAACAGCTCTAACCGCTGCACCAAATAAGCTTTGGTAATCTAAGGTACTGTATTGTTGAAGATAACTCCTCATCTTTTATACCTGAATATGTTCAACTTGTGAAAATTTTCCTTTATAGAGTTTACCATCGAGTTATACATATAATAGAATGAGGGCTTGTTTTGGAAGGTTATAAATAAAGTGGTTGTTAGATATAATTTAAGGTAGGAAATATTTGGCAGTACTAGGGTGAATGAAAAAGGTTATGGATTGGATTCTGTTGTAAGATTATTTTTCAGCGCTATAATGATTTCAGCCTGCCTTGATAGAGGCAAGTGAAATTTATATGTGTTATAATATAAACTAAGTTGTATCAATAGGTTTGAATGGGTACAAGTCTTTCCTTGTGTAGCTTATTGCTTCCATGGGGTTTGGATTCCGTCTTAAGAGAAATTTTGTGTAATAAATCATTAGAGTGATATCATAATTTTTTTCTCATAAATTTATGTAATTTTATGAAATTCAAGGACTGGTGCTTTTGGCCTCAGATGGGCTTATGTCAATTAACTGGATCTTTCCCTACTTGGGGAGCCACACCCCCTGCCTCAATTGGAGAATTAATGAGCCAACTCCTACTTGGAAGGGAAATTGATGAATGGTGCCATTTTTATTGAAGCTGTAGATAACCCAGTTAAGAACGTTTTGAATACTGTGAAAACCAATTTTTTGGCTCAAGGTGTTTGTTTCCACAAAATGAAGTTCTGTAAGAGTGTTGACTATGGTTCGAGTTCAGCTGAAGCACTTTCACTTATTTGTTTTTATATTTTTCATTGGTACTAGGTTACACCGAAACAAAAAAGTATTATGCTGTCTGAAGGTTGCATTTATTTCTTCTACTAATCCCATAAGTTCATATTTTCTGATTGCTATGAGAAAAAGTTTATATCTGTTTCTGTTCTGGGGATTAAAGATCTAATGGGAAAATTGTTTAAATATGTTAGTATATTAAGCTGAATATAAATGTGTAGGACTACACTGTTGTTAAATTGATCTTACAGTTATTTTAAAATTTTGACACTAAATTATATTTTGACAAATTTAACTGTGAGAAGTTAGATACACGTAATGTATACCTAATACTAACATTATTTTACGATAACATCACAGGCAATATTATATCTGTAAGCTAAATGTTTTTTTTTATTTTTGATGGACAGTATGAATAACTATTGACATGTATTAATATTGTCCCTTTTCAGTGGAAGTTTATAAAATTTGCATTGGGTTGGATATTAATTATGTGTGTATATATGTTCTTTTCTTCAATCTGATAATAATTACAGTTTAGACAGAAATGACATTTATGTTATTTATATTTGTAATACTGTTATTTTCAAGTAGGATGGGAGCAGCGGCTTGTTTTGTATTTGTACTGAAGAATGTATCTGTCAACTCTTAAAATTCTTCAGCCTGTTCTTTCAGTGGGAAAAGCCTGAACAGTGAGTGGACTACAGGGTGATTTTGACATTCAAACAATGTTGTTAAAACATGCCTAAGATTCAGGAAAGGGTCTAGCATGAGCCACACGGCTCAGGCTGGAAAGGCCCTGCTCCCACTACGCGGTATTTTGCAATTCATAGAAATGTAGGGCATGATAAGGAAAGGCCTCATTATCCACTAATTTGCATGTATCTGAATCATGGTAAATCTGCACTCTGTGGTAATTAACTGCCATGGCCCTGTTGTGTAGTCCACCCCCCAATCTGAGTAGTCTGATGCCACAAAAGTGTTCTTCCCTGGTGGCTTATGCTTTCCCTACCTTCTGATCCCTGTACTATTACCATGCCATTGTGGTATAGCACTCTTCTTCCTGGTGACTAATGGTCCCCCCAACCAGTGTTGTTAATTATACTTATTAGTCTACAAATACATAAACAACACAAACACATGCACATGCACATACACACACACACACACACACACACACACACACACACACACACACACACACTGCTCCCTACCCACCCAGATGCACACACACATACACACAAATACGCAACTCCTCACATACACTCACTCAAACACCTCCTGACCTTACCTTACTACTACTGTCCTTGGTACACACCTCTTCTGCTGTGCCTGAACATGGCCAAGTACCACAGCATGGTAAGTGTGGCCATGCTGATCTATTCATATGAGTGATTTCATGAATCACTCAGCATGTAGATAACTTACCAGAGGCAGTGCTGTGGAACAGAGCACATAAGTAATTAGCATATACCATTCTCCTGGACCGTCTCATCTGCACATAACACAGGCTTGAAGACAGCTCAACACAATGTTCTATGTCTTTGTGGTGGACCAAAGTGTTAAAACTGTATCTGAATTCTAAAAAGGTTACCGGGACTGTACACACTGCAGTACCTTTATGAATTCAGCGCTGTGATGTTCATATAAATTTGTAATTAGCAAAAGCACAGTAAAACAATGTTGCCTGTACTTTTACGAGGGTGCACACAGTCACGTTTATCATTTCTAAACTAGTTGCTTAATTATGGGTTACTCGTAAGACTGGAATGCATATGAAAGTTCATTTTTAACTTTGTTGAAAAGAACGGTGGTAACATATAAAAAGCAGCTATTAAAATCATATGAAAATAAACTAAAAAACAAATCTAATGGAAAATAATAAAAATGTGTAAACATTTATTTTAAATACATGCTTTATTAACTAGTGACAGCTTCCTTTCTGTGAAGAGTGTAAGAAGTTCTTGGAAACAGACCTGCAAGCCTCTATTTACAACAGATCCTAATCTAGAAACAGCCTTGCAAGTAGGTGTATGACTAAACATTAATGGATTTTTATTTTAGTCAGGACTCATTCAGAAGAAAAAAGTAGCCGAACCATGTAATTGAATAATACATAAACAACATTTTCTGCATGATGGCCCAGCAAAGGAAATGTTTCTGTTCTCTTCCATTCAGATGCTTATTAGACAGAAAGCAAGCAGTGTCGAGGGGGGGGGGGGGTGCAAGTAAGGTAATAATAGATACCACATCATTATAAATTTTATTTAAAGTACATAAGGGTTATATTATCATGACAGCTACTAAGTAGGGCAGGACCAGCTCGAAGGGGGAAGGGACGTGAATTTAACATGTGTACCACTAACACTTTGTTTTACAGCACAATAAACCACTCCCTTACCTAATAAAAAAGTATATATTTATTTAGAAAGCTTGTGAGGAAACTATTACTCTGTTAATTTTGATTTACTTGGATCACTTGTCTGTGTATTTCATAGGTTCATAGGTTCATAGGTTCATACTAGGCTATCTGCCCGAGGGCATTTACAAGCCTAGCCCATCGTTTTGTGGCTTACGCCACCCCTTTAGTATGGGGAACTATACCCATTATTTTGCTGTGCCTCTGTCGAGCAGTGACACTGAGGTAATCCCTGGGGTATATCTGCGATCTCCCATCCATTGGTCAAGATTTCTCTTGAACAAGGCCAGCGAGGTGCTCTGCCTCACATGTACCGGGATTTTGTTCCACAGCATAGGGGGTCTTTGGGTGATGAATCTATCCCTCCAGCACGTCCTATTAATAGCCGTGACAAGGTTTAAGTCTCCCGCCCTTGTGGCTCTGATGGATCTAGATTTTTTGAGGTGAAGCATATTCATCAAATCTGGGTTTGACATGGCCTTGTATGTTAGGCAAAGGTCACCTCTGAGCAAGCGTGGCGACTGAATAGAGCTGGAGTTCTTTCAGTCGGGCAGCATAGGACAGATTTTTGAGACCCTTTATCCTTTTGGTGAGGAACTTTTGTGGCCTCTCCAGCTGCTGCAAGTGTCGGGTCAGATACATTCCGAATGGGGCATTGTACTCAAAATGTGCCCTACTAACATGTCTTTCAGGGCACTGTCTGAATCCAGTAATTTGCCCTACTACCATATCTATCAACCCATTTACCTTTCCTATATTCACTGCTTCCAGACTGAGGTGGCCCATAATTCTTAAGTTTCATGCATCAGAAGTAATAGGAAACACCTAGTAAGAATATTTACATAATCATCACAGGTGTTTGCTTTGCACACTTCATTTGTTCATATTGGTAGCCTGCTACATGCCACTACTCTTCCAACAGAAAAGACAAATATTCTTTCCAGGTCACAACAGTCTCAGAAATACCTCATCCAAGGAGGCACATCTAGTGCACATAATACTCTTACTTTCTAGAAGATATATTGATTCATTGGTTCATAGGTTCTGTTAATAAAGGATTTTCGACTGGAAACAGACTGCCTGCAGCCTTGCTTGGATTCATTTTGAATACTTAGTAATTCTGTACAATATTGCATATTTTATATATATATATATATATATATATATATATTTTTTTTTTTTTTTTTACTTAAGACAAGTTTAAGTTCACTACTTCTACTACTATTGTCTGATCTGATTACTATACAGTGATTAACTACAGATATATGGACTGAAAATCTTCCACACAGAGAAGTTTCTTACACTGTTTTGTTTTAGGACCCACTATACTTGTTTAGTGGGTTATTTAAGATCCCACGGAGATTACTTGCTTTTTTTTTTTTTTTTTTGTAGTTATATAGATTCTATCCTTTCCTAATTCATGCTGCTGAGTTTACTGCTTCATACTCTTTGCCCATGCTGTTCACAGCTTATTAGTGAAAATGAATCAGGTGCACTTTCTGGTTACACAACTAAATTAGTCACATGGGAGCAAACAGAGACGGATAGAATGAAACCCAGGTCTGCAGCTTTTAGTGTTAGTTCTATGCACTAAACTACTAAGTACACTAAACACTCAGCTTTCTTCAGAAATCAGAAATGTATTCAAACCTATGCAGATACAATGTAGTCCGGCACACAGAAGATCAGTACACAGCTAACACCCCTAAAAAAAGGGGACCCACTAGGATTTTAACAAACTGCAAACCAACAGGAAATCCATTGCCAAGTTTTAAAAAAGGCTCAACATTTTAAATGAACATAAATAATACATGTTGTTAGTACGGATTAAAATGAATTACAGGACATATTTGTTCTATACAGTAAATTGAAAAACTAAAACATTAATTTATTTATTGGCATTTGATTACTGGGGATAGTCCACTGTGCCTTGTGAGCCCATTTTCAGTGGAGGCCCAGGGAGAAAGGCTCCAAAACAAGTAATAATATAGGACAATTAAAATAAAATATATACAGGAAGTTAACCTCAAGATTTCAAGAAATAAACAGTACTGAATACATACATAAATGTGTACATACAAAAAAGTGTGAAACAACGAAAATAAAATATAATCATTACAGGGTAATTGACTTCAGAGGTTTACAAAAATTATTAAAGTGAAAATCATGCATAACATTTAGGATGGACATTCATACAAGTCTAAGATCTGTAAGGATATCCTTTGGGGGGAGTGGTGAAGGTAAATGGATAGAAATAAGGGAGAAGGGAGATTTGCAGGAACATTTTGAGAGGGAGAAATAGTGCATGTGTAGGTATAGAAAAAGAAAAACAGGGAGATTTTCAGGAAATCAAAACTAGAAGGGAAAAAGAAATAGATGATATAGCAGTGAAGATAAGGTTTGTTAGAGGACTATGACTACCTAGGTTATACTATCGAGGCTAGTGTATGATGGGTTAAATGTAGGAGTAGTGAGGAAAGAATAGGGTATAGAGCAGTTACAATTCCAAATGGAAGACAGATGGTTATGTAAGGAAGTTTTAAAAGGAGCAATGTGAGGGTTGGATCTAACAGTGAGAGGAAGAGAGTTCCAGAGTCTAGCTATTGAGTGGGAGTATGAAAGTTGGCCAGCAGTACGTCTTGGTTTATGTATTTGCAATAGATGTTGATTCTTAGATCCAAGGGACCTGTTGGGTAGGTAGTTGCTGAATAAGGAAGTGAGGGCCGGACATACTGAGGGTTTATGTACTAGTTTATGGGCTGAAATTAATTGAATATAGGAGAGATAATGTGGTAGTTTGAGGCAATTTATAGTGATGAGGAGAGTAAGAAGCATTAACGCCAAATCTAGCTATTTTGTTGTAGCAGGTTTCTGATTTTGATTTTAGGGTACAGAGTAAGTTAGTAAATAATGGAGCACCATAGGTAAGAGAGGGAAGAAGAAAACAGCAAGGGTCTTTTAGTGGTAGGGTTAAGGAAGTTTGTGTCTATACAGCAAGCCAAGATTTTGGTGAGTTTTTTAAATGTTATATAGAACATGTAGATTGAATGTTAAGTGTTCATCTATAACAGCTCTCAACTTCTTAGCACAAAATATCTGGACAGAGCCAAATATAATGGTGGGACAAAGCCTCCAAAATAGGGATACATTATAAATATTGCTCTTATTAACTTAGAAAGTTGCTAGAATAAATGGTATTGTGTGTCCGTGCATTTTCTGAAGAAAATGAAGTGTGAAACTCAAATGCCTGCCATTATTTAGTGAATTCAGTCCTCACTGATGCGCCACAAAAATCCAGAAAATTACAAATTTTATGAGGAACAGACCAAAAATATGAGGCAAAAATCCAGCATTCTGTGAAAATCTGGACAGCTGCGAGGTATAATAACGCCTAGTAAATTAGTATGGGTAGCTATTTCAATAGGAGTTTTGTTTTGAGAGAGAATAGAAAATTACTCTTTGTTTAAGAGAAAGCTTTTCTTGGGGAGAAAACCTATTAGCTTGGCTTGTTAGGACTGCGAAGCAGGTAATTTTCGGTAAAAACATTTTCAACAGAGGAAAATGCTATTTGGGTGATGTGCTGGAACTTGGGTATAGAATCAGCAGACCAAATGATTGTGGAGCCATCTTAATATTGGATAGCAGAGCCTTGGGTAAGAGATAAGTGTAATTATTAATACAAATGCTGAATAATAGGGGACCTAAAATAGACCCCTGGGGAACACCAGTGGGGTTTGGGAGATGAGACAAAAGGGAGGAATTTCATCTGACTGCTTGTTGCCTATTAGACAGATAGATAGAGAACCAGTTGATTGAACTGGCGGAGAGACCAGCTTGGGAGAGTCCAGAAGAAGGTGTATGAAACAGTACTGAAAGCTTTAGATAGATCTCAGAAAGTAGATGAGACATATTGACCAGAGTCCCTAGCTTTGTTTACTATATCCAAGAAGAAGACCAAGGCTGTCATTGTACAGTGACCTGGCCTAAAGCCAAGTGTGTCAGACAGAAAATGATTATTGATGAGAAAGTCAAGGATTTGAGTCTGTATACATTTTTCGAGAATCTTAGAGATGGGGAGAGAATAGCAATTGGTCGGTAATTTGAATGGTCTGATGGGTCACCATGTTTGTGGAGGGGTAAAATAAATGTCACTTTCCAGGTATTAGGGACATACGATTCAAGGAAAGATCTATTTATAAGTATGCTAATGGGATATGCAATCACATCTACAGTTATTCTTAGGTATTGTGAGGCAGATTATCAGCTGCATTGGAGCTTGGCTTAAGTTTGAGAAGTAGTCGTTTTATTGTGGCAGTGGGAATGGGTTTTAGGGAGAAGGAGCTAAGAATGGATTTGGAGCTTGCTGAGGACTCGAGAGGATGACGAGGAAAGGGTGAGGGACGGGAGGGAAGGATTAGAAGTTATAGTAGAAAGGTTTGAGTCATTTTGGTGTGTGGTGAAATTGGAACTGATGTTGGATATAGTATTTATGAAATGGGTGTTGAAATATTTGAGATGTCAGGATGAGTTTAGTTTAGGAATGGGGTAGACTGGGCTTTAGTACCTGGGTTAAGAAATGAGGTTATGGCTGACCAAATTTTTTTGGGGTTTTCTTGTGGTTGGACTGAAATTTTAGAAAGTATTCTTTTTTTATTGTTGGCTATTTGATTTTTAACTTTGTTGTGGAGTTGCCTAAAGTATTGTGTGATTGGGTGTTTGTTTTTTTTACAATTTTTCCAGTATTTATCTCTGACTTGCACTAATTGCATTGCAGCTTTTGTTAGCCAATGGGCATAACTGGATTTTGCCCTTTTCATTCAGGGAGGAGCAAGTTTGTTTAGCATTTGAAGAAATAGACTATTGAAGTAGTTTACTGCTTTGTCTAGTGGAAGACATGCAAACTGTTTGAAAAAGGGCAGATATTTGTAACTTAAATTTCCTGTCCAGGTAGTACAAGTGTTTCTCACCTAGTTGTAGGCTACAAAATGGCATAAAATTTAAACAGAGAAAGTTACAAACCACTGCATGAAATGCACATCTATTACAGTAACTCCCTGGGATCTGTCCAATATCACCTGCATTCTTTATGCAGACGATGTTGCCTTAACTGTGGCCACAACCTCTTCTACCACTTATTCCAAACAAATAAAGTAACAGTTTGAGCAGATCTGAAACTGACTAGTCACAGTATGGCATAGCAATGTTAAAAGCAATGATTGTCAGTAACACAGAGTTGATTGAAGACATTAAAACACGGATTGATGCCTTGCATTCAGACATTACTAACGATCTGTTATTCGCACTACATGAATATAAGGATAATCCTTTGTTTGTGTTGTATATTGGTCTTGGTGTTTCATTAAATGTTCGTTTTTATCAACTGAGCGATTCACTTGCTTTTTTGGAGAAGTATACACCTGGCTTTGTGGCACGAGCAATACATGAGGATACCCTTTATGGTAAAAGCTAGCGGATTTCTTTTTGTTATTTACTAGTCACAGTAAATACCTATGAACTTATGAAACAAGCTGCCCATTAATACTGTTGAAACTGGCTTTCTTTTGAAATAGGTTTTATGCATATACAGAAGCTCAAGTGGCCCAAGTTTCCTATAGAGAATATCCAGTTTGCTCACTCCAGAAGCCAGGCTTGCTATTGCTATTAAAGTTCTACTCCCCAGACTACAATATGTTCTTCCTAATATTACTTCAGTCTCTATGTAAAGCATCTCCTTTATTCAAGCAACTGAAAACATCCATAGGAACATTTTCCGAAAAATATTTAGACATGACCATCTCTCTTAGCTGAATGAGCGTTAGGTAGTTTGGGTAAATCTATACCATATTTAGGATGAGAAAACAATACATTCTATCATCCATTTCCCCATAGTAACTTTTAGCATTTTTTGCCCAGTTAATTACCAGCAAGGGAAATAAAGCACTGCAATTCTTTCCCTAAACTCTTACATCTATGTAAATTAAAATCGTAGCTGCTTCTGAACACCCAGGGAATACAGTATGCACTGCCCTTTATTAGTGTAATTGGGGTAGAATACAGGAAGGTTCATGGTCTGGTTAAGCTTTATCTCAGTTATCACTTTAGGCATAAAAGAAAGGCTCATCAGCAATACCACCCTGTGTTTCTGAAAAAAAAATAAACATGGCCTATGATCAATACAGAGGGCCTGCAGCTATGAGATTCTCCATGCAGAAATAATAGCCATTAATGATGTTGTTTTCTGTCACAGAAACTTAAGTGTGCAAAGAATGTTGGTTCAGAAAGGGGTAATATTAGCTTCTTCAGCAGGAAATTCAAACTCCAAGGGTGAACTGGATTTCTGAGCAGTGGTCTGATTAAAACATTCCATACATGAATGCCTCACACTTCATTAAGGAAGTCATTGAATTATCCTGGAATCCTCTATGGAAGTTTTAAATATCTGCTAGATGTACCTTAATAGAAGAGGAGCTACATCTGAAGTCAAAAATACTTATTAAATATTCCAAAATAGCTTAAATGGAAGCCAAAAAGGAATCCAAGCCTTCATCCATTGCTTATCTGGCATATTCAGTTCACTTGTTTCTGTACATTTTTTGTACTAGGCCTTTGAGTGGACATTAGTCTTTGGATAACCCTGGCTTAGAAACCATTGTCCTTGGCTATCACTGGAACTGGAGGAACTAAGCAGTGAGATTCAGGATCTAGAGGTCAATGTGAGGTTTAATGGATGGGTGGATCAACAGAGTTGTGAAGATCCTGAGACATACTGGCTTTTCCAGGGGATAGGGCCATTGCAGAGGGAACCAAACCTGCTAGGGCTAAAAGGCTGTTATGACAATCAGCTTGCACATGAGGACCTTGACTTTCTGTACAAACTTGAGAATTTGGGAAAAGGTGGAAAGGCATAAATGAGATTCAAGATTACAATCTTGAATAAGAGTTTCCTTATGTTGTTGAGCCAGAGAAGGTATGAGGAGAAAACAGCTGCTGCATTTGTTGGGTGATCGGGGGGGCCCTAGCAATGACTACTTAGAGTTCCTTGAGTTGAAATGGCAGTTGTTAACTAATGCCACTCAGCCCCCAGGACTAAATGAAAATGTATCCATTTCCAGCATGTTAAGGCTAAGAGCTTGCTATTATTTTATGTAAGGTAATGTGTGGATTTTTTATTAATATCTAAGTATTTTACTTACTCCACTTATACACATATTTCTATGTTATAAGGTTTTTAGCTTTTGGGTATTTTTTCTCTGTCTAGTATCTCATCTTTATGCATAGGTTGCAGATTTGCTTTTAAATATGGAAGGACAGTTTTACCTATATATGATAATATTTACATTTACGTTGAAATTTAATATTCTTCTATGTAGGATGTTCGTTATTTATTTATTTATATGTAGGTTTTAATTGTGAGGATTCATTTTGAATGAGTACGCATATATACATTTTTTATAGGGACAAGTTCCTAACCCATATGAATGAGGTGTGCTTTTTATACTGATGTGATTTTCTTCTGGTTGGAGAATGCTTAATTTATTAATTGTTTCAATTAGCTTATTTCATACCAGCATGTGGTATAAAAGGATTAGGGGGGGGTTGCATTATTTGCTCTGATGAAGTCCAGTAGCCTGAGGATGAAAGCGCTTAACACTGTAATGAATAAAGCTATTTTTTAAGCAGCACTCAGCTCTGAAGACTTTTCCTTCTTTTGAAATTTATACTTCTTTCGTAACCCCTGTGTTTCTGGAGATAGGAACAGTTGTTTGAAATGTGAGAATAGAATTTGATTCTATCAAAAAGTTTGGGCTCCACCCATTAGAACTTGCAGTGCAAACTTCCTGAGCTCCATTGGAGGGAATGAGTTAAACAGAATGTGTACCCTTTCCAATCTGGTGGGACCTCTTGAACTGATCTCTTTACCAGAAGGTTGTACCACCGTTTGATGAGATGGGACATCTGAAAATGGAAGGGAAAGTGTGTGTGAATGATATGAAAGAGAATGCTGTGGCCTATGATTATTATTTTCCTTACCCAACTGCCCTGTGTGATGGTCAGCCACATAGGAAGATGGGGGGACAAATGACCCCTAACCGCCTTCAGAGTGAGACAGTTGGGCAAGTCCTCAGGGGTTCTTCTAAGGCAGACCCCTAGATGGGGAATCATGAAAACATATCCGCTGCCAACCACCTCTACCCCTGGGCGGGAGTCCTGACTGAAAGGTGTCACAACCACATCAGTACCCTTATAAACTGTTGCTACTTCAGGTTTTTAAGCTGTTCTTCTGAATTACATTTGCTGAAGACTCCTTTGGTTCCTAGTGAATTTTCTCTGAGGTGGCTAATATTCATGTCAGCAGCAGTGATAGTGTCCCTATGTCTTCTGCTGTTATAGTTTGCCCCAAACTTGTGGTCTGAAAAGGTCAGCACCCATAAAGAGAGCATTTATGGAGGATGTCCTGAAGTTGCCAGTTAATTCTGTAAGGAGCAGTCAAGCATGTCATTACACTGTGTTGCCAGGAACCTCTGACCTAGCTGTTGTGTCTGCTGCATTATGCATGAGGTGACTGGAGAAGGCAGAAATTGGAGATGTTGTTGCTGCTTGAGTCCACAGCTTAGTTTTGATGTTATGCTGGTTCTAAGGCAACTGTTGCAGCATTTTAGCCAGTTCACCTGCTAAGTCCTGTTGGAAGCACAAAATGTGAGCCATGTAGATCAGCACCCTAAAGGAAAACGTGAAGAAGGTGAGCACTTGCTTCCCACAATGATACAGAGCCTGAGATTCTTTGTTGGGGTATATGTCTCCAGATTCTGGAGAATAGGCTGCCACTTAAATTCTGCTGAGACAACAGCAGTATCAATCACAAGAAACTTTAACAAGATTTCCATGTCCTGCATGAGTGACAGAATCCAATCCAGTCTTCTTAGACTGGGGGCTACTACATCCAGGTCTTATTGGCCTCCCAGATAACCAAAGCAAATATTTTTGTCCTACAAGGGCACCATCCAGAAAATCATGGGAGGAGACCTGAATGTCTCCTGGAAAATCCTTTTGGGAGATGATGAAATATTGGAAGGCCAATCCACTTATTTCTAATTAGCTTCAAGATCACCATTGTCCCTGTTGTTGATGTCCACCACACATCATCTAACTCATCAGAGGGGTTTATTTGAGGAAGAAGAATCATACAGAGATGCAGGCCCATGATATCTGCTTCCAAAAGCACCCATGTTCTCTAGTCCTACCTCTTGGAGAGGTCAAAGTCTTAAAAGGGGTAGGTCTTGAGTGAGACCTTGCCCTGTATTGCTGTACTGAGAGTTCTTGCACCTATCAGTTTAATGCTACAGTCTTTGAACTAACTACCACTCCTGTTAGCATCAACAGTACTATCTTGGTAATATGGCATTGTGCTTTAATGATCCTAATAGTACAACCAGGACAGCACCAATCAATACTGACACTGCCATTGTCAACTCAGCAATGACCAATCCATCTATGCCAATTTGGGGGCCCTCAACTCCAAAGGCTTGAAAGTTGAAGTCACTCAGACACTTGAGTCCAGCAGAAAAGATGCTGACACCAGCCTCATTGCTTCAAAACTGAGTCCCATTGCTTAAGGCACAATAGAGGCCAATCCAAGAAACACCATTGCCAACAGCAAAGAAGGAATATAGAAAACCTCCTGGACATGACAGGATTGACCTCAGAAGGAAGAATGGTAGCCAGTGACATAACCACTGGATGACCATAAGTCCCTCAAACTTTGATGCCAAAGAGATAGATAAGGAAAAACAACCAGCTAATGGAGGAAGGGGGATTAACTTTCTGTCTTCCTTTTTTAAATTTTTCTAAGTCTTTTGGGTTTCTAATACCATGATGAAAATGGACCCCATTCCTAAGTCAAAGTATGATTAAAGTTCATGAAATTAGTATTGTTTCAATCTTTGATGTTAGCCAGAAGTGCTCTTCGTAGAACCTGCAATGTGCCCAGTAATGACTCCTTTTGCCATTCGTACAGTTATGTACATCGGTAACATATTTATGTAAGATCATAAATTCTTTGCTCCTACTACTACTGGAACTGTCTGAGTATCTTTCTTCCACATTACCCCCATTTCTGCCTGCAAATCCTGGTATTTTATGACTTTGTGTCTCTCTGTATGTAAGACACTGTAATCACTGGGTGTGGCTACTTTTGTCTTCTTTTTAGGGACTGCTATATCTATTTTTCCCACGTCTACTTTTGAACTTTTGGCAATGGATGATCCCATGTGATATAAACTTCATCATTTTCTGTGATGCTTTGTGACTCATGTTTCCAGTGTTTTTCAGCTACTTCATTATTATAAGGTTTGCACAATGCCCAATGTAAGAATCTTGCCACATTATTATGCCTTTCAGTATAAAGCACTTCTGCCATTAGTATATCACAACCAGCAGCAAGATGTGTGACTGTTTCCAATTCTTTTTTTTACAAAACCTGCATTTGTCTGTTTCTCCCACATCTTCAACGGACTTTGTAAACCAATGTGAACGTAGTCCACTATCTTGGGCTGCCAATATTAACTTTTTGTCTTTTGGTTTAAATTCACCTCTCCTTAACCATTCCTGCGTTTGATCCTAATCAACATGAAGTTGTTCCAAGACATTTTTTATACTTGCAATGATATTTATGCAGTTTCCACATTTCTTGCCTTCTCATCTCGTCCATCACCTATATTCTTTCTTTTGTTTTATTGGCACATTCAATTGTTGCCTGATTTTTATCTACTTCTGGTTTGATTTCCATTCCCACTTGATGCCGATATGCTTCTGCTAAACTAAGCAGGAAAGTCATCTTAGACTTATTCTTATCATGTTTCAAAACGTTTACTACATTTGAGTCTTGTGAGGTCAGCAGATATGAATGCAGTCCCACGATTGAAAATCTATACATGTAATCAATTTCAAGGAGGCCCATACCTCCTTCAGAATGGGGAATATATACATTTGGTATGCAGTGATTTTTATAAATCATTTGATGAGCATGAAGCATCCTTCTTATTTTCCTATTCAACCTGTCCAATACCTTTTGGGGCCAGTCAATCACTTCAAAAATGTAAGTTAGGGCAAGAAGAGCAAATTGTTTTGTAGCTTGGGACTTTATTCCTAGATGTCAAAGCTGTTTTCAGTATTAATTTAAGTCTTCTAAAGTACTCCTTACTAAGTTTTATTATCATTGGTTCCTGTTTTATTGTTGATCCTTCATTTCCCAAATATTTATACACTCCTTCTTGCTCAAGTTCTTTTATATGACATTCTTGTCCCAAACTGATGTTTTCTTGGTGCTATAGCTTTCCTACTTTAAAGGTTGCTTTTGCACATTTACCAAGACCAAATGACATTCTTATATCATCTCAAAAAGTTTTAACCACTTGCAGTTGTACTTTCAGTTCCTCATCTGATCAACTATACAGCTGTAAATCATCTACAAAAACAAGATGAGAAATCTTTACACTGTGTTGTTTTCTGGGAGCCAGATTATAGCCATGGCCTAATCTGTTAAGTAGACAGCTTAATGGGTTAAGGGAAGACAAAGAGCAGCAGTGAGAGCAAGTCACCCTAGAACCCCCCCCCCCCCGTGAATTTATATCCCTGGAATTATAATTTGTCCTTTATCATGGCTTAACTGCAAAGTGGTTTGCATGGTTGCAATGTAATCAATCAACATAGGGTATATCTTATACATTTTAAGCACTCTTTTATCCATGAATGTGGAATACTGTCAAATGCTTTTTTGTAGTCTATCCATGCCATACTTAGATTCTTCCCCTTTTTACAGTTTTCTGTTATGACTTTATTTAATAACAAATGATTCTCTGTTCCATTTGACTTTCTTTTATTACCCTTTTGGTCTATTGCCATGATTGAGTTTTCTTCTAAATGACTAAACTCTGTCTGCATCAATTCCAGTGTACAGTTTATACATCATTGGAAGGCAAGTTATTGGTCTATAATTTTTAGGACAGCTTGCAGGTTTGCTCTTAAGTAGGAGTATTGTTTTTCCTGTTGTAAACCAGGCTGGTGTCTGTTTGGGGTGCCCATATAAATAGTTTTTACTCATGGCTAAATCTTCATGCAAAGATGCTAATACTTTTAGGCAGAAGTTAGGTACTGCATCTAGGCCTGGGGTTTTCCATTTAGGAGCTTTTCTTAACTTTGTTCAATCTCTCTGGCCGTTACTTCACCCCATTTCATATCCTGTTCATTTGAACTTCTTTTCCTTCTTTTATTCTTCTTTCCATTTAGTATCTTTGTTAGGTTCCACAGGATCTTCATAGATATTTCCCCAAAACGTATCTATTCTTTTCTTTTTTTGGTGGTGTTTCAATTCCTTTTGTCTTGTTTCTCAATTCTCTATAAAAATTTTTTGGGTCATCAATATAATGCTTATTTTGTACTTTTCCTTTATATTTATCTGCATATCTTCTAAGTTTTTCTGCCTGTACTGATATTTTTAGTTTATTATTTGCAATAGTGCACAACAGATCCTGATCTATTATAATACTGCGCATTACTTTTATCATGTCTCTTTCTGAGTATTTTTGTTCATCTGTTCCCTCTTTTATAATCTTCTAACAGTGACACTTCCTGTCTTAATTGCTTTATAGTTTTCTCTATTTGATACTTCCATGATGACATTTAATTTCTCCCCTTCCTTTCCCTTACTACCCTGTGTTCTTCTGGTAAAACTTTATCTGTTATTAATTTAGCTGCACAGTAATATATCCTATTTACTTCAGTTATATCACATGAATGTCTATGGACAGTCCTAATTACTGCATTCATTTGTTTTATCAAACTTCTAACTTTTTGGGATTTATTGACCTTCTGTAGTCTATTTCTTTCATTGATCTTAATATGTTTGCCCATCTTTATTAAATCAAGCAAATCTTCTCTTAGATAATTTTCTTCTAAACTGAGAGCACATTCTTTGTTCTCCATTTTCTGCAGCAGGCATTATACACAAAATTCCAAAGCATCTTCCTGTATCACATTATCTTCAGTTTCATCCTGTGTCATCCATTGTTCTTTCATATCGGAACTCACTAGCCTATCACTCCATAACATTGACTGCGTCAGAGTTGCCGCAGTTCCTGTTCCTTCCTTTGGTGTCCATCTCCTACTGAATGTTTGTACTGGTTTCCTATGGAAGGCTCCAAGTATCTTCATATGACAACTGATCAGATGCTTCCCTCTCCACTGGCTTCTCCTTAAGTTGGTTGTCCATTGCTCTATCCTGCTGTGATCTTATCCGAGTTAAATTTTCTACACCAAATCCTTCACTTCACAGGTAATCCATAACCTCAGTTTCTATTTCTTTAACTTCTCCATTACTATTCCTCTTTTCTGCTTTTCCTCTTTGTCTTCTTATTTTTTGTATTGTAAAGTTTTTCATGTCCAGATGCCTTTGTTTGTACTTCCCTTCAAATAACTTTGGTGCTGCTCTTTTTGTATTGATTAGTTTTGCTTTCTCATTTGCATAAATATTGCACCATATTAAATCTGTTTTTCTTTCCCATGTCCATATTTCTGCTTCAGATGTCTCTTGCTCCTCCTGTTTCTCCTTACTTTGGGGACTTCTTGTTCCATCATGCTCTGATATAACCTGTGTTAGACTTTCTACACTAAATCCTTCACTTCGCAAGTATTCCATAACTTCAGTTTCTACTTTTTTAACTTTTACTTCATTAATCTTCTGTTCTACATTTCCTCTTTGTGATCTTACATTTTTCATTGTGAAATTTTCCATATCTGGATTCCTTTGCCTGTATTTCTCTTCAAATATCTTTGGGGCGGCCTTTCATGTGTTGATTAATGTTGCTTTCACCTTTGCATAAGTATTACACCATATCAGATCTCTCTTTCTTTCCCATGTCCATATTTCTTTTTTATACCTTTTGAGAGATTTTGTTCTTTATATTTTTGCACTTCCTCAGACGCTTTTTCCAAATGGCCCAAGGTTTCTTGGTGTATATAATGTTTTTCATGGAGCTGTTGTATTAATGAACACAAATTTGCATTTGAAGCTTCTGACAGTTTTGGAAGTATTTTTCTTTCCTCTAATTTCTCTCTTAATATTTTCATATATCGTCTGTCTGGAAATTCTGGGCTTCTTGCATAATAGTAACAATACATCATTTCTTTCTTATCATCTGTATGGCTTTTTTATGGCATAACATTTTTTGTGATTTTTTTGTAGACTGCTACTTCCTTCTATAACAGAGGGGTCATCCTGTCCTGGGCCTGGTCTGCCCACATACCTCTCAACTGTACAGATTTTTGCAGAATATTCAGATTTTCTTCTCGTATTTTTGGTCCATTTTTTATAAAATTGTGGTTTTTCTGGCAACTTAGTGATAAATCATTAAAGACTGAAGTTAGAAAATAATGATAGACATTTGAGTTTCAGATTTTATACCCTTCAGAAGACTCATGCTAATGCAAAACGTAATATTTTATTAACTTTTTCTAAATTTGTAAGAGCAATATTTAAAATCTGTCTGTATTTTGGGGGCATTTGTACAATTTTTTTTTTATGGCTTTGTCCAGATTTCTTGTTCTAAGAGGTTGAGAGGTATGTAGCCCCACTGTAGGAATGTTTCCTTGTCTTGAGGATTCTACACTGTTATTTTTTTCCATCCTGGCACCAGTATGCCTACCAGGATTGGGAACTTTTTTTATTCTGGGTCTTGTGCACCCAGCTATTTTTTTTATTTTTTGCTATATAAAACACAGTCTATATATCAGAGTTGTCTTGGTGAGATTTTGTGAAAAACAAGGTCCACCTTGTAAAGGTACTCACCAAGACTTGAGGATGTATTCAGTTCTGGCAATACTACTTTGCTTTGCTTGCTGATTTTTCATCTTTCCATTTGGACCCTTATATGTAGATTGTGATAAGATTTCATCTTGAAATAATTCAAATTCACTTTCTGCTATGGTGTGGAGATGCCAACAGGGTGGACCTATCTGATATCACCGGCCTAGAGGAAGAATGAGTGGTAGTTAAAACCTGACTTATATGAAAAAGATAAATCCACATCCAAGATCAGATAATCTCTGACTATGACAATTCTATCCATGCTTTTAATGTTCATCTTGGATACCTTTAAAGATGAAGAGGAAGACTCCCTATCTTTTCACTTAGGCTTTAATGACAAGGGAGATGAAGAATGAGAAGAAGACCCTCCAGCCTATGTTTAGACTGAGATTTTTGTCTTTGAAATGGCTGCTTAGCAGCCACCTCAGAAGAATATTTTGGTAAAAATTTCCTTAAGAATCAAACTTATTTCTGTTGTGAAAGGTACACCCGTCAGAAGATATGCATACTTCTCAAGCCTGTCCTCAGATACAGTAAGTATAAACTGTATCTGTCCTGTGGCAGTATGCTATGCCCAGATTTTGTTCATTTTTTTAAAACCAGAGGATTCCATGGCAACTGCTAACCACAAATGTGACTACTAAGGCAGAAGACATAGCAATGCTAAAAATGAAACACACACACAGAGCGAAAAAAGGGGATACTAAAGATGCTGTACACATACTAAACCAATTAACTAGATAAAAGCCTAAAGAAAGCTTGAAAAATGGCCTTACTTTAACAGTAAAGTACAAAAAGGAATTATTTGAACTAACTGTAGCAGAAAATGACTTGACCCAGTGCACCTTCACTCTCAAGCAACAAGAGGAATCTGGAGAATGAATGGAAGTGCTGAGCAGTTTGGGAGAATGGTAGGAGCTAATGCCCAGGGCAGTCTGGGAGAAGGGTAGGAGCTAACATCTTGGAGTAGTCTGGGAGAAGAGTAGGCGCTAATGTTTAGGACAGTTTGGGAGAAGGGTAGCAGCTAATGTCTGGGACAGTTTGTCAGCTGGTGCTGAAAAGAATGAGAGTTGCTGCTAATCTGCTCCATAGCCTGGCTGGTATTTCACAAAGAATCATTACATCTTTGGTATTGCAAAACTTACTCTAAAAATGATAGTATTTTTTATTATCATGATTTTCATTTGATGAATCACACCAGGAAGAAAAACATTTTATCACATGCTCTCTCTTTGCACTTTACTCAGTTCTGCTTTGAAAATTCTAGCTCTCTAGCATTTTGTTGTTTAACTAGTTTGGTGCAAGCACATTGTTGGATCTGAACAGTGGTCCTTCTGAAATATGAATTTCATCACAAAAGCTGTACTACATTTTGATGGAAAGTGGAACTTTCTTCTTCTCACTGGAACTTCCTGGCAGTACATTTCTTAGCATTCACCTGAAGGAAAACAAAATGGCAGCGCCCTGCGAGGCTGCGGCTGTGTCGGCTCAACAGAGAAATGTGCAGTATTTGTCATCTTTTCTACTTAAAAAAACAAAACAAAAAAAAAAAACAGAAAAAGCAGTTTTTGAGGCTATAAATGAAGATACAGTTACTTATAGTAGACAGAACTTACTGGAAATCAAGCAGCTAAGCTTGCCATGCAGCTGAATGGATGGCCTGCTGTCTGCATAGTCTGTGGGGCCTACAATAAATTCTATACTCCATGACCTTGGTATTCTTACACAGCATGGCTCAAATGCCTCAAACAGGTAAAAAGAGCTTCCACAACACACTGGAAAAAATAATCAAGAGGAAAAGATGCAAAAAATCCAGGAAATGGGGATCAAGGGCTGGAATCTCTGCCAGACTGAAGGCAAATCCTTTCAGGCCTGCATTAACATCCTTACTTCTAGCAAACATATGATCTCTGAATAATAAGATGGACTACATAAGGCTGGAAATAACATCAAAACCAAGGTGATAAATACTTGTGTTCTTAAAGAAACTTGGCTACACTGTAATATTAATGAAAGTGCAGTTCAGCTGGAAGGGCTCACTCTTCTTCATACAGAGATCAAGCACTCAGTGAGTGATCTAGAAGAGGTGGAGTGTGCATGTATGTAAACAACAGCTGGTGCATAAACTGTGAGACTGCCCTCAGCCATTGCTCTGTAAACATAGAGTTCTTAGCAGTCAGATATAGACCTTTTCATCTGCCTAGAAAGTACAATGGTGTCACAGGTTCCTATCAGCATCTCGAACGTTGACAATATCGAATACGATATTGTCGACACGAGAATGCCGAAAGTGCAGAACATCGAACGGGTAAACGGAAATCTCCGTAAGGGGAGATTTCCATTTACTACAATGTAGTGCAGTCCCGGAGTTGGTATATTTAAGTATCGGGGGTGTGGGGGGTGCAGGGGGGCTTGCCCCCCTGCCTACACCCTTTAGGGTTTTTTTTCTTCTTTTTTTATATCAGCTTTCAAAAATTTAATAATTTGATCATTTCAGTTCGATATTTAGTGATTCGAGCTATTATATTTCTGACATGCTGATATAGACCCGGTGTCACTATCATAGTGGCGTATATCCCGCCAAGTGCAAACACTAAAGAGGCACTGGCTATGTTGAATAACTCAGCATGTGAGCAACAGAATAAGAACCCAGACTTTGCACACATTATTGCAGGTGATTTCAACCACGCGGATCTGAGGTCAATATTAACCAACTACTACCAGCATGTGGGATTTGCGACATGAGGTAGCAACACCTTGGACAAGGTATACACCAATAACAAGATGGTACATAAAGCAGTGCAATGCCCACACTTGGGTAACTCAGACTACTTCATCATCATGCTAATGCCAGCATACAAACATGCACTAGGCAGGGAAAAACCCACTGTGAAGCAAATCAGGGTAGGCCCGAATGGAGCAATTACAGCACTCCAAGATTGCTATGACAATACAAACTGGAGCATATTCAAAGAGGCTACAACACTTGATCTACATGTTAACTTGGATGTTTTATATATATATATATATATATATATATATATATATATATATATATATATGCGTAGATGATGTGACCATCAACAGAAACATCATCATAACAGCCAACCAAAAACCCTGGCTCAACAGTAAAGTGTACAAGCTTCTGAAGGAACATAATGTGGAATTTAAATCAAAGGACAAGGAAGCTGTCAGTGTGGCAAGGGCAAACCTGAAGAGAGGGATAAAAGAAGCATAAAGTACCTATGGAAAGAAAGTCCAGAACCACTTCACTGACATGAGAGACCCAAGGCACATGTGGCAGGGCATAAAGGCCATACATGAATACAAACCCCTCTCAGCCCAATGCCAGGACAATACAGAATTCCTAGATAGGCTGAACACCTTTTTCTGCAGGTTCTTCGGGAGGAATAGATCCAAGGCAGTAAAACTCACTACAGTCCCAGGACATGAAGTGCTCAGTTGAAACTCAATAGAGGTGAAGAGGACCCTACAGCAGGTTAACCCTAGGAAGACTACAGAACCAAACAACATCATGGGAAAGGTATTAAAGGACTGTCCTGAACAGCTAAACACTGTACTCATAGACATACTTAACATCTCCCTCAGTCAAACGAAGGTACCCAAATGCTTCAAAAACACAAATATTATTCCACTGCAGAACAAATCATCTCCCTCAAGCAGCAATGACTACAGATAAGTAGCCCTAATGTCCACCGTTATGAAAAGCTTCGAAAAGTTATTAAAAAAACACATGACAGCAAGCCTTCCAGTGGCACTAGATCCACTCCAGTTTGCATATTGTGCCAATCGCTCCATGGTAGATGCTATTTCGGTTGCACTGCAACTCTCATTGACACACCTTCAGAACAAGGATAGCTATGTAAGAATGCTGTTTATTGACTTCGATTCAGCATTCAGTACTGTCATCCCACAACAGCTAATCGAAAACTTGTTCATCTTGGTATCAACACCCTTATGTGCAATTGGATGCTGGACTTCTTGACTGAAAGACCTCAGAGGGAATGTGTGGGCAATAACTCTTTGAAAAGCATCACAATCAACACAGGAGTACCTCAAGGCTGTGTGATGAGTCCACTTCTGTTTACTGTACTAACCCACGACTGTAAAGCTAGATTCAACACCAACCACATCATCAAGTTTGCAGATGACACTACAGTCGTGGGCTCATCAGTAAAGGAGATGAAAAAGAATATAGGGAGGATGTGAGAACAGACTGACTGACGTGTGTGCCAAGTACAACCTCGACCTTAATGTCAATAAAACAAAGGAGACCATAATGGCCTTCAGGAAAACACAACCAGTTCATTCTCTCCTCATGATAAATGTTGAAAAGGTGGAAAGAGAAAAGAGCACAAAATTCCTGGGGATTCACATTATAGAGGATCTATCTTGATCAATAAACACCAGTCATATAGTAAAGGCTCACCAAGGTCTGCATTTCCTTTGGAGACTGAGGAAAGTGAGTCTACCACCCCTATCCTCTCCACCTTCTGTAGGGGTACCATACAAAATATCCTAATGTGTAACTTTTCAGTGTGGTACAGGAGCTGCTCAGTTGCAGACCAAAATGCCCTACAAAGGATAGTAAAACTGGCAGAGAAGCTAATGGGCTTCAAACTTCCAGCACTATAAGAGTTATACACAGCACGATGTCGCAAACAGAGCTACAAAAATAATCAAGGATCCTACACACCCTGCTTATGAACTGTTCAAATGCTTGTTTTCCGGCAGAAGATATGCATGCGCTGTAAAATGTCCAGGTTCAGAAACAGCTTCTTCCCTCAGGCAGTGAGACTTTTGAACTCTGGCAATAATCTCAGGGAAACCGGACACTGAAAAGATATGGGACAGCCAACTCTTTTAGTGCAAATAAATGAGACAGTCCAGATTCTAAACATAAACAATACATATATGGCAATAAATGTGTAATATTATACTAACTAGATCCTCTTATTCATGTGAGAATCACACAATGCAATAGAAACTTGTGGAATAAGAAATCATTCAGCTGCTGAAAATTATAGATAAGGTAAAGTGTGGTAATATGTAGTAGAGTCACCTGTCTAATGTGAAATGTCCTCTGTATGTGTTACTGCATTTACGTATATGTCTTCTCAATTTGAGCCTGACGCACACAGTTTCGCTTATACTGTGCTTGTATAAGCTAAATGACATTAAAGTTTACTTTGACTTTGAATTGACCTTTCAGTATCTCATTCTGTGCATTTACCAAAATGTTGCAAAATACTGTCAAGTCTTGTGAGTAAGTCAGCATATTATCCAAAATATCAAATAAAGTGCCAGTGTTTACATTTTTGTTTGTATCGGGCTTTCCAATACCACAATACTCTAAATTCTGGTTATTTGGTTTAATGGACTGCACTGCCTGAATATGCAAATCATACTTTCTTTCACAAATTTTTATACTATTGCTTGACAGCTGTACAAATTACTGGTTTCAGGAATGTATAAGGTGATTGTTGCAGGAACTTTCATGAGATCACATATGCATCCCTGAATTATACATTTGAGTGGTTGTCTTGACTGGCTGCATAGTGCCCTCTACTGCAATGACTCCAATTGCACTGCAGCTATTCATTTTATCATGCCCAACTGCTCACAGGCCATTCTTCCTCATATACCTTGTTGTTGTATTTACATAAACTGATATCACAGACAGTAGATTTTGTTTTTATGAACACACCATTGTTCTTTCTGACTTAAGGGTATTAGTTTATGGCCAAAATTAACTCAAGTAATCTTAATTTGTACTGTATTATAGTTACCTTTAAGAGCAAGTCTAAATGGGTCTGTTTTCTCTTATTGACTTTTTAAGGAGTCAAATTTCATATAGTCAGTACCATGTGATCGACTCTTTTAAAAAGTTGAACGAATTATACTGAGATCACAGTACAGTGCGGATTGGGAATGAGCCCTTTTCTCCACTGTAGTGCAATTTTGGAGTTGGTATATATAATTAGCAGGGGGTGTTTGGGTGCAGAGGGGCTTCCCCCCCCTACAAAAATTCTATTTCTGCTATTCTGTACATGCTCAACCTTTTAAACAATCTATCACATTAATTCGATCATATGAAATTCAACTTTTTAAAAAGTCGATCATGTAAAACAGATCCATCTAAATGCAATCTCAGTTAGGGTCTGCACTATCAAGTGTTATAGTCAGTTTTTAAGTCTAGCAGTATTTTAATGACAATACTGCTGAATTTATATCCCCTGTAGTGAAACTACATAATATACAACCAACTGCATTCACAAAAAAAATATTCTCTGCCTGAATTGTTTGAATCAATGATTATATAGCTGCCAATTTTATTTGCATCAGTCAAGTACAAAACATTTCCCTGACTTTCTTTTCTTGTCTTATTATTGCACATTTTAAATACATGATTAAGCAGTCTACAATTGCTGCATTTCCTTTTCAATGGAGGACATGGCTTCTTGTCATGCAAATAACCATGCCATGACTAGCATGCCATCTACTGCGGTGGTGATGCTGCAGTAGCGTTGTCGCCTCACAGTAAGATGCTATCCGGTTCGATTCTCAGCTAGAGCATCTTCTGCGTGGAGACATGCGTGAATGGGCATACCTTCGTTGAAGGTTGTGCGTCAGGGCTGGCAACTCGGCACATAAAAATCTATCTGCCAATCATTAGTGGACTAGGAGTTCTGCTGTGGCGATCCCTAACCGGGAAAAGCCGAAAGACACAACAACAACTAGCATGCCATCTGTTCAAGTAAAAGGTTCTCATTTTCAACCTTATCATTGTGACCAAGCAAAGAGCTATTTCTCTTTGCTGTTGCCACATAATCGTAAGCATTTTTCATATTGTATTATGCTACATCATATTTATTCTTCTTAGTTGTAATAGTCTTTTGATCCAGTTTAGGTTTACGCACATATAGATTATTGGCAGACCTCTTCATTTTAATGTTCCAGAAAAATATGTTGCTCTCCACACAATCAGAGCTTTTTCAAGTGTTACTTTGCAGTTTATTTTTACTCTGCTATTTATTTATATCATAGATAGTTGCATTTCTTAACAAGGAATCATACAGCTCTTCAAAAACAGTCTTTATGCCTATACCTCAGTTCAGTCACACAGGTACTATCAGATTCTTGTGATCCTTGATTTCTACCTTTTGAATAAACAAAATCGATTCACAATTCTAAATCAAACATCAGCACATCTCTTGTGCAATCTTCATGCACTTAACATTTCCCTTAGTGTTTGGCCAGTCATAGGATCATAGAATCATAGGATAATCAGAAATTACTAGGCTATCGACCTGGAGGTCATTTTAAGCCTAGCTTTCTCAACCCAATGTAAAAAGACAAATCCGCTTTTTAAATGTACGTCTGGTCACAGCCCAGTACTAGGGATTATGTTGTTTTATTTTAGCTTGGTCTGTTATTTATTTGCCATCCAATTTTGGATAACCTCAGAGATAAAGAGTATAATGCAACAACCATGCACCCACCGACCATACCTCTCAACCTCTTAGCACAAGAAATCCACATGAAGCCTGAAATAATGGGAGGACAAGGGCCCAAATATAGCGACAGATTTTAAATATTGTTCTTATGAACTTAGAAACTTGATAGAATAACAAGATTTGTATTAATATGCATTTTTTGAAGAATATGAAGTCTGCAACTCAAATGTATGCCATTATTTAGTAACTTTAACCCTCAGTGATTTGCCAGAGAACTCCAAATTTTATGAGGAGCAGATGAAAAATATGAGGCAAAAATCTGGACATTCTGTGAAAATCTGGAGACTTGAGAGGTATGCCACTGACCCAACTCTTCCCCATAAAAATCAGTTTCAAACACTACGAATCAAACTGGCAGCTGATTCTACTGAATAGGTTCCAAGACTGCATTAATATTTATGTGATGTAGAATGTCACACCTCTAGCAGCCTTCCAACATCTGCATTCCAGACCATTTTCTGAAATATAAACTTAAGAAGCATAAGATAGACGAATGAAAATATTTAGTGAACAACAGGAACTATTTAAACTGTACAAGTAGTAATGCTATCAGTAAGAAGTATTCTTTACAGTGATAATAGCTAGTCTATTCATAGTCTTGTCCATAAATACTGTAATGTATTATAATGCACACACATCCCAAAAATATTTTTTCTAAACTTTCTCAAATAAATATTCATATCTTGAAAACTATACAACCCAGACATATATTGTTAGAGCATTGCTGTTAACCAGACACAACCTTCCATGTGGCAACAAGAAATTCCTCTATAACTGCATGTTTATTGAGATACTTACAGAAATATGAAGACATATGTTTAATTGTATAATTTTATTTATTTATTTATTTAACATTTGGGTACTTACGTATTATTGCAACCAGATTTTTCACGGCAATAGCGGCTGCTGTCTGATCCTGAAATATCTTCGTAAACATTGTGAAAAAGTTGTTTTGTGTGTTTTCTTTACCACTATGTCTTCTTTTCTGAACTGTTATCAATTAAATGTCAGAAAAAAGACTATCGCTGCTTAGGTATGCTTCTTTTATATCTTGGCTTACTGCCGCTGCATTGCAATAGAACATGAGCATGCCGTATAGCACACTGAGAAGCTTAACAGTCACGTCGCACAAGTTAATTTTGAAAGGAACGATGGCAGTACAAAGGCTTCTGGCTTCCCTTGAAAGTCACTGACCATAACCCTGACAGTGTCATATACAAAAAGGGAAGTAGGTGTTCCGAAAATGTTTCCCTCAGTACACGGAGCTGTGTGTGTAAAACAATGACATCAGCACAGACAGTATACATTCACATTTATTTGTGTAGAACTAGGATGCTACAAGGGTTTGAGAACTACAATTTCATTAAAACACACACGCAAGCTAAATGAAAAAAACTGACATGGAAATCATCCCAGTTATACCCTCAGATCTTCTGTCTTTCATCTGACAACAGCAGTTAAGGAAGAATACAGCCCAAATTATTACCGTTACTTGACAGCATTTGCTGCCACGAAAAAAAGGAACGTTCAGCGGGCGGACTTGCAAGAAGCAACACGCTGGCAGTAAAGTGCATACAGAAACAAGTACAGTGTTTTTTTTTTACATTTCTTGGATCGCACTCCTGAAACCAGCCTGCAGTTTTAGAGAAAACACAGTAGATAACTTCTGAAAAATATTAACAAGCATATGTTACGATCGGGAAGCGGACATTAGTGCCGTGAAAAATCTGGTTGCGATAATACGTAAATACCAACATTTGTTTACCGGGAAAGTCTGACTGGACACAGGTTCTTTTTCAGTGGTGGCCCGGGGAGAGAAGCTCCATATAAGACAGCAGAGATTACCAGCGGCACACAATCACATAATACATCAAGATTATAGCATATCAATTATACACAACGAGAAGAAAAGTTTCCAAGACAGCAATCACATAGTGCATCAACATTATAGTATAACAGAAATTATAACACTGCGAGAATACAAAACTATCTGCATAATATTTCCATGGAGCAGTAATAATGTGGTAAGGCATTTATAGCAGGAATTAGTTGAGTATCACCCCAAGAAGCAGTAGAATTATAGTGAGAATGGAGAGAGTGTGAAATGCTAAGGGGGCATAGGAGTCTACATTCAAGCAAGAATGATTTAAGTTGTTTTTTAAAGTGATACTTATATGTGAGGGGATAGGATGTTCCAAAGCTTAGCTGTCCTTGATGAATACAGTGGCTGTCCAGCTATGTTGTTTACTTTGGCAACAGTTAACACAGCTTTGTTGCTTGAGCGTAAAGGGCGAGTGGTACTACAAAGCTGCACTAGATTCTGAAGGGCAGGGATTTTTTCTGTTTGGTGGATAAGAGTGTGAGGAGTGAGAAGTTGGTTATAGGTAAGTAAGTTAGGTAGCTCAAACCAGCTTAGGTATTTGAGTGCTAAGCAATGTTGTTCTCTGTAGTTGAGGTCTGCAGTAAATTTGGCTATTTTATTGTAGCAGCTTTTGAATTTTGTGAGGTTACCCTTTTTTTAGTTAGTAAAAATGGATGAGCCATGCATTAGAGTGGAGATTAGATGGGTAGTTGCAAGGGGTAGTTTTAGTACTAATTGTTAGGTACTGTTTGTGTCAATAAAGACTGCCACTTTTTTATGAACTTTTTTGATGGTGTGGGCTATATGCCGGTCAAATTTAAGTGAACAGTCAATAGTGACACCTAAGAGTTTAGTATGAGGTACTGGAGAAAGGATGGCGTGATTAACAGATGATATAGAGAAAGGAGGTGGAGGGTCTGGTGGTTTTCCTGGGAAGAAGAGCATACGTTTTGTTTGGATTTAGGATGAGTTGTGATTCAGATAACCATTTCTTCACTTCAGACAAAGCTTCCTGGGTAATTAACTATAACTGTTGAAGAGCGGTTGCAGCACATATTAAGGTAGAGTCATCTGCATATTGGGCAAGGGATGCTTCTCCTGTGGTGGTATATAGTTTTTTAGTGACGAGAGTAAATAGAATTGGTCCAAGGATGGATCTCTGTGGGACACCCAGATTCACAGGAAGTAGAGGAGATATATTGTTTTGCCAAAGTACTGCTTGTTTCCTTCCTGTAAAATGAGCGTTGAACCAGTTGACAGTGGAGCAACTAAGGTTAAATTCTGTTAGGGTGTTTAGAAGTTTGTAGTGAGAGACCATGTCAAATGCCTTTGACAGGTCAAGGAAAGTAGAAGAGGCTATAAGACCACTATTCCTATAATGTTTGATTGTGTCAGCGAAGGATAGAAGGATGGTGGAGCTGCTGTGGTAGAGGTAAAAGCCATGCTGGGATTTGGAAAGGAGATTCTTGTTTAGAAGATGAGACATAACTTGAGTATAAATACATTTTTCGCGGATTTTAGAGAGAGGGGACAGGACGGCGATGGGTCTAAAACTGGAAAGCTCTGTTGAGCTTCCCCCTTTGTGTAAAGGAATAATGTGGGATATCTTCCAGATTAATGAGGTTTGCTGTTCTGTTTTGCTGTTATAGATCTATTTATTAGAATGCAAACAGGGTATGCAATGGCTTCTGCTGCTATTTTTAGGAATTCTGCGGGGAGTTTATCAGCTGCGAGAGTGGTGGGTTTAAGTTTTAATAGGTGTTTTTTTATAACATTAACTGGAATTGGATGAAAGGAGAAAGTGTTGTTGCTAGAGGTTGGTTTAATAGTATCTAGGGGAATGTTGGTAGGATCTTTTGTGAGAACTAATATAGATTCAGTAAAGTATTTGTTGAATAGGGTTTCTACAGGGAATGAGTTGTTAGGGGTTGTAGGGGATGGAGTACTGTTGTTGCCAGGGTGGAGGATTTTTTTCTGAAAGTGGCCCAGAATTTTGTGTGGTTGTTTTGGTGTTGGATTTGTGTGCTTTGGTAGAAGTTTATTTTGGCTAAGTTTCTACGTTGTTGGTAGGCTTGTTTCGTTTTCTGGGATTTACCTTTTTGCAAAGTGAGCCATGCTTTATCCCGCTGTTTAAGAAGACATTTAGTATCTTTGGATAGCCATGCTGCATGGTTTGAATTAGTCCTGATGGTCCTGGTTGGTGCTAATTCCTCAAGGATGTTTAAGAAACTTGAGTTGAAATATTCTGTGGCTTTATCGAGTGGGAGATGTTTTAGTGGTTGCCAGTCACAGGAGTTTAGTGTGGATATGAAGGTTTGGGGACAAAAGTTCTTTTTACATCTAATAGTGAGATATCTAATATGTTTTTCTGGATAAGTTTTTCTTCTAAGAAGAAAGGTAATGAGATGGTCACTTAGGCTGTCTGGAAGACAGCCTGACTGTAGTGAGGGATTGGGCCCATTGGTGAGTATCCAATCAAGAATGGATTCTCTTTTTGCGTGTTAATCTATCCTTGTGGGTGAATGGATAATTTGTGTGAAGCCATGAAGGTTGATATGGATAGTTGGGGATCTACTGCTACATGAGGCCTAGTTGATAATGGGTTCCCCATAATGACAGTTTCTTGTGGTAGAGCTGTGGAAGCCCAGTAGAGAATGTGTTCTAGTGTAGATATGTTACCTCCAGGGGGTATGTAAATGTCAAGTAAGTTAAGATGTTTATGTGTGTTGCTATTCAGTTTACCTACTATAATGTCAGCTTTGCTAAAGTCAGGAGTGGTAAGATGAATGTATTTAAGATTCAGATTGGTTTTTGTAGAGAATTGCTACGCCTCCTCCTTTTTTGTTTTTTCTGTCTACCCTATGTACATTATAGCCAGGAGATAGCAATTCATCACTCTTAATCTCAGTTTTAAGCCAGTTTTCAGTAAGCAGGACTATATCGGGTGAGTAGCATGGAGTTCATGGGATTTGCTTAAGACACTTCTAATATTTAATTTAAGAAAAATAGATCTGATTTGTGATGGGGTAAGTTGAAAATACATTGTTGGTTTAGACTGGGGTGAGGGTGGGTTGGGATTATAGTAGGGCCAGGGTTAGGGTGTGAATATCCACTCAATGTTAGATTTTTTTTTGCCATATCAGCTAATAATTAAAGAACTCTTTTTATAAGGTTATTATACTTTAAAGTAATAGTTGTATGTTTAGGATGAGACACTATTATATGTTAATGGTGTACTATATCTGAGCCATTTGTCAATGAAGTAGTGATAATAAAATGGTTAGAGGTTATTTGGAGAGGGTAGGTCATGGTGGTCTTAAAATGGTCATAGTGACACAGGATTTCCTGCTGATAGGAGGTTAGGCTAGCTATGAGGGATAGGAGAAGGCTAGATACAGTAAGATATGCTAACATGTTTGGAAGTTAGGACTATGTAAGTATTGGTAGGGAGAGATAGGGAGCACTGTGAGATTGGATATGTGGGTGGTGTTAGTTAAGTGGATGGGTAAGTGGTTATGCTGTAAAAAGGTGGGAAACTAGGTTGGTTGGTAACTGTGATTGGTGGAGGTTAATGAGAGGTGTGGCTAATTAAGTATAAATGTATTTGATATGGGGTGGGTGGGAATGGGAGTAGGGGAGAGGAGGGGAGTGAGCTCAAGCATAGCTATGTTGAATGGAGTGGGTTAGACCTAAGCCGGAGATGTGGATGCAAGGTGCAAAAAAGAAACAATCTGTTTTCAAGATGGTGAAAAGAGCAAGGGTAAGTATTGGCCGAGGGGCATTATACATTAAATGACACTGTAGACCACAGTTGGAAAATAGTTATGCAAAAAGTAGTTTAGAAGAATGTGTTAAAGAGAATATTAGCTGTACTACGTGAAACAAAAAGCAACAGCCTAAAAAACAAAAATAAACAAACAAAAAATAAATATATATATATATATATATATATATATATATATATATATATATATATGGGTCTACTGCTTTTAGTCAAATTACACCTGGTCGAAAATGATTTCAGGCTGCCCACTTCACTGAAAGCTCATTTGACTGAAAGCACATTTGGTCGAATTACATTTGGTCGAAAATGGAATATAGCCCCTGCCCCACTGCAGTGCGACCCTGGAGTGAGAATATTAAGTAAGGGGGGATGTGGGAGGCACAGCCCCCCCGCATTGTGGGGTGTGGGTGTCATAGCCCCCCCACATTTTGCAACCAGTTTTGCAGTTTATGCACTATTATATACATGTGTATCCATTGACAATACATTGAAACATATAACATCAGTAATCATCATTTTGTCATTCTCTGTTTCTCAGTAGTATCCAACATTCCTATTGGAAATGGGAAGAGTTATTGGCTATTTGGTACTCAAATGTTATGCTAATTAGATCTCCAGATTTTTAGCCAGATGTTCCTATTTTTCAAGGGTCTTTGTTCCCATTTTCAATGTCTGCAGGTTGAGAGGTAAACATATATGGGTGGCACAGTGGTGCAGAGGTTAATGTTGTCTCCTCACAGCAAGTGGTTTGATTCTCGGCCAGGGTGCCTTCTGTGCACATCTGCATATCCTCCCTGTATTTGCATGGGTTTCCTTCCACATTCTAAAGACATGCATCTGCAACATTTCTCCCTGGGCCTCTGCTAAAAATAGAATCTGTCCTAGTCAGACTTTCCCAGTCAACAAATGTTAAATAAATAAATAAATATTTGGTCCTTAAGACAAGACACAGTATTAACTGACTTATTCAGCTAGTCAGTTTGTTTGCTTTCTGATTTGAAAGTTTACCTGGGAAGTCCAGTTACTTAGAGCCTGGGGAGAAAACCTGTGGATTTGCATGTTATAGTATAACAAAAATTCCACATTTTAAGCATAATTCCCACAAAGATAGGAATAAGCATATACATAGGAATATATCTAGTGGCAGTTTATTGTAGGGGATTAAGGCTATAAACTTCTAATCAGCTTCATCTTGTAATTCTGGGTTTGAGCCCATCAGCCATTATTTGCCTACTGTAGAACTGTGTAAATAACTTACCAAGACAGTGCTTCTGGGCTGACCCTTGAATGGAGGCACTTGTCTCTATTGGGTTTACCAGCTGTAACAAATAAATAAATGAAAATGCAGAAAGTAGCATAACAAAGGAGAAGGCAGGTATATGTGTTAAAACTAACATCTGTCTGTCTATATAGTTATCCATCCATCCATCCATCCATATGAGCAAATATGTTGATTTATCAAAATGCACAAGCATTGACACTCAAGAGATCAATGCCAGCATTTCAAAAATCAACATAGCAAAATAATAACAAAACAATCAAAACAAATCAAAAACAGGCACACACACATGCACACACACACGCACACACACACACACACACACACACACACACACACACACACACACACACACACACACACACACACACACACACACACACACACACACACACACACACACACACAAAAAACAAACAAAGGGCAACAGTTCACATTTACAATCAACTCACCAAAACCCCACCACACATTCAAACACAATTTGTCTGAACACTGGTAGTGTTATGAAAAGGATTTTTCTAGGGTAAGATAACGTGCAGGGTTAGGGGCAGGCAAGACCATTCTCAGGCCAGTTGGACCTATCTGTCCCAATATGGCCTCTCTCCCTCTGGGTGGCCATGCACTAGACTATGACAGGATTTGCCTGAAATATTTGTTTGTGTCTTTCGGCTTTTCCCAGTTAGGGGTTGCCACAGCGGAACTCCGGTCCGCTAATGATTGGTAGTGGGTTTTTACGTACCAGCCCTGACACACAACCTTCAACGAAGGCACGCCCCATTCACGTATGCTTCCACACAGAAGACGCTCTAGCTGAGAATCAAACAGGACAACGTCTTGCTATGAGGCAACAACGCTACCGCAGCACCACCACAGCAGTAGGATTTGCCTGAAATATACTACAGCAAAATGCAAGGCATTTTCAGATTCACCTGAAATATACTACAGCAAAATGCAAGGCATTTTCTTCCTATAATCTTGCTTTCACAGTACTCATTAGTGCAGCAGGCTATCTCCTGTCATTCACTGGGCTGCTGGCTAGTACAGATTATTAATAGTGCAGTATCACAACACATGTACGGCTCACAGTGTTAGCTGCTCACACTTTCATAACAGTCAGTTAATGCTGGTGGGTGCTTATCAGGGTTTTCAACTCAAAACTGTAGTGGGATTAACCACCTGGGTTTGTGTATCATTCTAGTGTCACAGAAGATAACATCAAGTTAAATCTGAATACTGACAGTGGCACGTTTTCTTTTGCTTTTTTTTGTTGTTGTTGAATAGGGATGTATGACTAGTTGCTAATGAATGCCACTATAAAAATAACTGAAATATCAGCTTCAGGGGTATGAAAACAAACACTAGTAGCGACAAAAATTAGCAAATACAATGACATAACTTCTGATCACCAAAACATGTGGCAAAATGTTACCAGTTCAATGGTATGCTAGAGAAAGACTTGCAATTGCAGACAGAGACAAAACAATCTCAGATAAATTAAGTATGAGATGTGTTTGCATGTGTGTATGTGTGTGTTCTGTTGAGAGGGACAGAGGGAGAGGTAGAGAGGAAAAATTATTCCACTTAGTTAAAAGAAGAAAACCATGACAGAAACAGTTTGAGCACAAAGATATTGTGGGAATACCACAGTTTCAGAGGCACATACAAAATAGGGGAAGGATAAGTCCCAGTCACCAATGGAGCCCCCAGAGTTCTGTGTTGGGACCTCCCCTGTTTCGCATCTACCTTTTCTGGTGTAAAAGCCAATACCAAAGGACTATGGCTGACTAAGTTTGCAGATGACTGCAAGCTGTGAGCAGTTGTTGAATCCCCAAATGACTTCACCATCCTGTAAGAAAGCTGATTCCAAATAAATAACTGGTGCCCAAATCATGGACTGAAACTAAACGCCAAAAAATGCATTACTGCAATCTTTGGGAAGTCGTCTACCCCAGGGATTTACCACATTGACAATGCTCCACTAAAAGTTGACCCAGTTGTTCGTAATTTGAGAACTTATGTGGACAGTGACCTAACATTTGACCAACATGTGTTTGTTGTTGTTAGAAAGTCCTTCTATATTGCACAGCTTATAAACAAAGGGACTGTGTCAAGATCTAGAGATGTCATTGTCCCCTTTACTCAGACCTCATTTGGCCAGTCATTGAATATAATGCTCCCTTTGGCATGTTATCTGTCCAGAAAAATGCAACAACTGGAACACCCACAGAGATACCATACTAAAAGGATAAAAGGCCTAAACAACATGTCTTACATGGACTGAATCAAAGCCCTGTCACCATATTTAGTATTCTACAGATTGCTAGGTGACCTGTGTCTGGCATACAATGCATCCTCTGACCCAGCACTGATGGATTTACTGCACATCAACAAGTGAAATGGCATCAGAAATACTTGGTCGATGAATCTGGACCTCTTCTGCAACATCAATAGAATAGTTTGGAGGGACAGATATATCTCGCAGAAGATACTGCTGCTCCAGAACAGACTTCCCATCCACATAAAACAAGTTCATCTCTATCCATATTCAAGAACAACTTGGATCTATGGATAGAAAACAGAAAATTTACCCCAGGACTGCCCCTGTGCATCTATTAGACAGAGGCAGCTCCTAAATGCTTTATCCCATGCATGGATTCACTCAAATTATCTCTGGTATGATCACAGTTATTCTCATTAGGGTTAATATATAATTATTGTCCATGGGGATGGGTAAGGCCAATCTCTAAACAAATGGGATAGGGAACAGGGAAATTGGCAAGGTTTGAAATGGCCCACAAGGCAAGCTATCGAAATACTTACCTATGTGCCTAATAAGAAAGTTAAAAATAGGAAATGGCTGAACTGGATTGGGAGGAGTTTTTTGGGGGAAGGGGGGTATATTCAAGAAAGCCAAACAAATTGTGTGCATTTTGCATATTCTCCCCACAGCCATGCATGTTTCCTTAAGACATATTGATTTCCTCCCTCCTGCAAAAAGCATGCTGCTTAGTTACTCTGAATTATCCCTACATGCAGTCGTTTCTGTTGCTCTTGTGGCCTGGGCTATGGCTGAAAATGATTTGAAATCATTAGCCCACTTACCCAGACTGTCAAATAAAGTTTTAGAAGTAGTTATTAGGTGGTGCTGTTTCTAAGGAGAGGCCTGAGACTGCTGTTTATTATTACTATTATTATTATTATTATTATTATTAAAGCCGTGGTGGTACAGCAGTAGCGTTGTTGCCTCACAGCAAGAGGTTTTCCTGTTCGATTCTCGGCTAGAGTGCCTTCTGTGTGGAGTCTGCATGTCCTCCCCGCGGTCAAGTGGCCTCCGAAAGACATGAGTAAATGGGTGTGCCTTCTCTGAAGGTCGGGCATCGGGCTGGCAACTCGGCACCATAAAAATCTACTGCCAATCATTAGCGGACCGGAGTTCCGCTGTGGTGACCCCTAACCGGGAAAAGCCGAAAAGGCAAACATTATTATTACTACTACTATTGAGGATTTTAAGGAAGTTCAACAGTTTTAGACAACTTTGTAAAGATACACTAGCTGCAAAAAGGTATGAGAATTAGTTTAGAAAGGGACTTCAGAAAATTCAGAACAGGTGCTGGAGGCAATTGGAAGCAGATGAATGGAAAAAAGGGGTAATATGAAATGAGAGTGTATGAAGGAGTTTAATAAATATTCCCACCCACACTTCCCACAGCCATCAAGCCTGTCCTCACTGACTCATCTTTGCTGCATTTCCTGGTACCTGAGGGCACTGAGCATAGGAAACAAGAGCTGGGGACTGGGGCTGGTCAGACGATTTTACCATGTTTCAAGTTTCAAATGAGCTCACCCTGGAACATTATGGTCTGCTGGATGCTGTCTGCAGCACCTCACAATGGCAGCAGTGTGTGCAAAGTACTTACATTACCAAGACAGAGAGATAGTTTACTAGTTAACATTTAACAAAATATAAGCTAATAGATAACACATTTTGCATTTACTATACAGTGACAGCATATATTCCTGAAATCTAATTTGAAATAACTGTAAATCCAAGATGGCAGCAGGTAAAAGGATGAAGGGTCTGTTTGGGGCCCCACCAAAATGGTTCACTTTGCATCAAACCGTTGTTAAGGGGATCGCCAGGGGTAGAAGCAGTGTTAGGATTAGCATGGATCGTTGGCAACTCGACACTGTAAAACTCCACTGCCAATCATGAGCGGACAGTGATTCCGCTGTGGCGACCCCTAACCGGGAAAAGCCGAAAGAAGAA